>NC_133326.1:721460886-721603386 GCF_042186555.1 Aquarana catesbeiana
CCGTGAGAAAAAGTGGCGTTTGGGTACCTGCCACTGAGGAACCGCACATTCCACAAACTCACGGAAGGGGGCAGAGTCTACCAACTGAAAAGGCAGCAGTTGAAGTGCTAGCAATTTTGCCAAGCTAGCATTCAACCGCTGGGCATGTGGATGGCTGGGAGCAAACTTCTTTCGGCGGTGCAGCAGCTGGGGCAGGGAAATTTGCCTGGTACAATCTGACGTCGGTGTACCAAAATCAGATTGCCCACAAGTACTTGGCTGTGACACACCTAATTCTACACCTTCATTCCTCTCAGTGCAGGTCTCAGAGAGGACTGAAGGTCTAGTGGGGTTGGAAATCTCAGCTGATGAGGAGCAAGGAGAGGTCCTCTTTGTTCTTTGGTGTGGGTCTTTTAGATACGCTTGCCAACGAACTGCATGGCAGGTCAACATATGTCTGGTCAAGCATGTGGTACCCAAGCGGGAGATGTTTTGGCCACGCGAGATACGCTTGAGACATATGTTGCAAATAGCAGCGGTGCGATCTGATGCACTCGTCTCAAAAAAGGCCCACACCAAAGAACTTTTTGAATAACGCGCAGAGACTGCAGCGCCCTGCACATGTGGAGCTTTGGGGTGTGATGCAGTCAATGTGCTGCCCTTAGGCTGGCCCCTGGAGGGCATCCTGCCTCGTTGGTGATGTGCCGCCTCCTCCTCCTCCTCCTCCTCCTCTCTCCTATCAGGCACCCACGTTGAGTCAGTGACCTCATCATCCCCTCCCTCCTCATCACTGGAGCAAACCTGGCAGTATGCTGCAGCAGGGGGAGCATGACTGCCAGATTGCTGTCCTTCTTGGGCACCCCCTCTGTCCGTGCTCATGTTACTGCCTTCATCGAGCTCAGTATCATCATCAGAGCCTTCCAAACGCTGGGCATCCTCCTGGAGCATGTACCCAACACTGTGGTCAAACAGTTCGAGGGACTCCTCAGGAGGACATGGTGGGGCTAGGGAAGGAGTCACTGATGACATTGAGCCGAGGGAAGAGGCCGCTGCTTTGCCAGACAAAGTACCCTGGGCATGGGTGAGAGAGGATGAGAAGGATGAGGACGGCTTGGTCATCCACTCGACCAAGTCTTCCGCATGTTGCGGCTCAACATGGCCAGCTGCCGAAAAAAAGGCCAAGCGTGTCCCATGGCCACGTGCTGATGAGGATGCACCGTCTCCACGACCAGCACTAGACACAGAGCCTGCTTGCCCTCTCTTATTGGCTTGTGACTGTCTGCCTCTCCTTCTTGGCCTTCCAGACATACTAATGGCCTGTAGCTGCACTAAGCTGGGATATATATATAGATATATATCTATATATATAGATATATATCTATATATATAGATATATATCTATATATATATGCACTGATACTGCAGCTAGCAAAATCAACTGCCTGCCTGTAGTATGAGAACACCACCAACCTTCTACAGGTAGCTTTAGCTGAACACTGTGAGGTGGACGCACCCCACTAACTTGTAGGTTTAGCTGAACACTGTGAGCAGGACGCACTGCACTAACTGTAAATAGTCTAGCTGCCTGACTGTGGTACTAATAGGATCAAAAGAACACCAGCAATTTTCTTCAGGTAGCTGTATTTACTGTAACAAGACAAGCCTGCCTGTCAGTAAGAAGATAATAGAAACGGATCTAGCTGAACACTGTGAGCAGGACGCACCCCACTAGCTTGTAGGTTTAGCTGAACACTGTGAGGTGGACGCACCCCACTAACTTGTAGGTTTAGCTGAACACTGTGAGCAGGATGCACCCCACTAACTTGTAGGTTTAGCAGAACACTGTGAGCAGGACGCACTGCACTAACTGTAAATAGTCTAGCTGCCTGACTGTGGTACTAATAGGATCAAAAGAACACCAGCAATTTTCTTCAGGTAGCTGTATTTACTGTAACAAGACAAGCCTGCCTGTCAGTAAGAAGATAACAGAAACGGATCTAGCTGAACACTGTGAGCAGGACGCACCCCACTAGCTTGTAGGTTTAGCTGAACACTGTGAGGTGGATGCACCCCACTAACTTGTAGGTTTAGCTGAACACTGAGCAGGACGCACCCCACTAACTTGTAGGTTTAGCAGAACACTGTGAGCAGGACGCACTGCACTAACTGTAAATAGTCTAGCTGCCTGACTGTGGTACTAATAGGATCAAAAGAACACAAGCAATTTTCTTCAGGTAGCTGTATTTACTGTAACAAGACAAGCCTGCCTGTCAGTAAGAAGATAACAGAAACGGATCTAGCTGAACACTGTGAGCAGGACGCACCCCACTAACTTGTAGGTTTAGCAGAACACTGTGAGCAGGACGCTCTGCACTAAATGTAAATAGTCTAGCTGCCTGACTGTGGTACTAATAGGATCAAAAGAACACCAGTAATTTTCTTCAGGTAGCTTTATATACTGTAACAAGACAAGCCTGCCTGTCAGTAAGAAGAGAACAGGAACGGATCTAGCTGAACACTGTGAGCAGGACGCACTGCACTAACTGTAAATAGTCTAGCTGCCTGACTGTGGTACTAATAGGATGAAAAGAACACCAGTAATTTTCTTCAAAATACTGTAACAAGACAAGCCTGCCTGTCAGTAAGAAGATAACAGGAACGGATCTAGCTGAACACTGTGAGCAGGACGCACTGCACTAAATGTAAATAGTCTAGAAGATAACAGGAACGGATCTAGCTAAACTGAATACAGTGTATATATATATATATATGCAACACCTGGGATGCATATATATATTTAGACAATACACTTTAAGTGCAGCTAACTGACTGACTGTCCTGCCTAATCTAGCTAACTCAAATGAAATGACACTGTCTCTCTCTCTCTCTATTTCTCAGCACACCGGAACACACTGCACAGGGCCGCCGTGCAGGCGGCCTTATATAGTGTGGGGCGTGTACTAAATCCCCTGAGCCATAATTGGCCAAAGCCTCCTTGGCTTTGGCCAATTACGGCTCTCTGTTAAGGCGGCGCTGTGATTGGCCAAGCATGCGGGTCATAGTGCATGCTTGGCCAATCATCAGCAAGCAATGCACTGCGATGCCGCAGTGAATTATAGGCCGTGACGCGCCACACGAATTTGGCGCGAACGGCCCATATCGTTCGCAATTCGACAAACGATCGAACAGCCGATGTTCGAGTCGAACATGGGTTCGACTCGAACACGAAGCTCATCCCTAGCCAAAAGGTACAAAAATGCAGAACACCCATCAGGGAGACCAATTTGGATAAACTCATTGTTCACGAGATTGGGGGAATACATTGATGTGTACCTCCAACCACTGGTGAGAAAAAGTCCCAGCTATCTAAAGGATAGCAAGGATGTCATCAACCGTCTCCAACAAATATCAGTAGATTACAGCAGTATATTAGTCACAATAGATGTGGAATCATTGTATACCAACATCCAACAAACAGATGCTCTAAAAGTGGTGAAGTTGGCTATGAACAAGTTTACTAATTTAAAATACAAACAGAAACAATTTATTCTCCGGAGTCTTAAATTGGCCATGATGAACAATTTTTTCTGGTATGGAGGCCAACACTATAACCAGATTAAAGGGGTCTCGATGGGAGCGAAATACGCCCCGAGTGTCGCTAAAATTTTCCTCAACAAGTGGGAAGATGAAGCGATATGTGGTGAAATGTGGCCAAACCTAGGAGCCTACTACGGGTATATAGATGATATACTGATCATGTGGCAAGGGACGGTGGCGACCTTAAATGAGTTCATTAAACATATAAATAATAACCAATATGGAATGAGATTTACAGTCAATATACATGATCAACATGCTGACTTTCTAGATCTGCATATATTTACAGATGGAGACAAGCTTAGAACTAAAACTCATTTCAAAACTACGGATAGGAATGGTTACATTCCTATCGGTAGCTGTCACCACCCACAGTGGAAGACCGCAATCCCCAAAGGTCAATTTATCAGTATACGCAGGAACTGTTCACTGTTCTAAGATTATATAGACCAGACCAATGTATTAATACAAAGATTCCTGAATAAGGGTTAAACTCTCACCAAGTTACTGGGAGTTAGAGACCTAGTAGGGAGAACAAATAGGGACGGGACACATTTCTAGAAACCAAACAGAAACAAGAAAAAATCCAAGATATCACTTTTATAACAGGCGTCAATAAGCAGTATAAACATCTAGAGAAAATCTTCAAGAAGTATTGGCCAATCTTACAGAAAGATCCAACTCTTAAAGAAATATTACCCAATAGACCCAAGTTTATTTACCGGAGAGTCCCTGGGCTGAGAACTAGATTAGTCAAAAGTATCCTGGATCCCTCTAACTGACCAAGTGCAACTATGTTCAACTTCAAGGGTTTCTAGAAGTGCGGAAGATGTTTGCCCTGCAGAAGCATTGGTGCAGCACCGAGGAAACAAACCAATTTTAAATTGAACCAAACTACCAAACAATATCCTATTAAAAGTTTTATCACATGCAATACCAAATACGAGACCTATGTCCTAGAATGTACTTGCGGATACCAGTATGTGGGACGTACATCTCGAACATTGACAATTAGGACTGGAGAACACATTGCCAATATAGGCAATGGTTTCCCAAAACATAGCGTGTTAAATCATTTTAATATGGCACATAAATGTGACCCATCTGCACTGTCTTTTTACGCTATTGACACTATAGATAGACACTGGAGAGGTGCAAACCTAATAAAACAAATATCCCAAAATGAATCTAGGTGGATTTTTGAGCTCCAGACCCTTACACCATTAGGGTTAAACATTGAGCTGGATCTCAATTGCTTTATAACTAATTATTAAAATTTTAAGGTTTTCTTTTGTTTGTTTTTGTTCTTATTTATTTTTATTTTTATTATTTACTTATTTTCATTTTTATTTATTTATTTTTATAATCACAACTTCCTGAAGACTGCCCATCTGATAGGCTGAAATGCGCTGAGGTTGATCCGTGTCATCGTGACACACTTCCGGGCCCGGAAATCGAACAACAACCGCGGCGGCGGTTTATTATTGCCTATGGGCAGATTTCCTGGGAGCTTACCTGCTATTCACACCGGGTGCCAGGCTTTTAGGCACCCCTACATGTGAGTTCAATTAATATGTCTTTTTATATCTGGAATAAACTTTTAAACGGTATTGCGCAATGAGGTTTTTTCTGTCATATCTATCCACATGAGGATTACTTATCCAAGACAACGCCAGTCTAAAGAGGATCCACAGGGGCTGCCCCACATGCGTGTCTGACCAAGCTAGCAATAGTTGGCCCATTTTGAGGGATGTGTTTACATCTATGTGGGGGCACCTTCTTTGAGCACTTATCAAGTATGGAATTCCGCATCCATGTTTTAAGCACGAGCACTTTATTTGGGACTGTGAACTTTACTTTAAGTGTTTGAAGTTTGTTATGATCACTTTTTATGGGACTTTTTAGCTACCTTGATTCCAGGTCCTCATAATATAATGTGGTTATGTATATTTAAATACCTGTGGCACTTAGCATGGTTCTTATATTCTCTTATTTTGTTTGCTTTGCTTGTAGCAGCTTGGCATTGCATGCCATTGCTGAGCCTATCATCTACAAGGACCCCCAGGTCCTTTTCCATCCTAGATTCCCCCAGAGGTTTTCCCCCAGTGAGTAGATTGCCTTCATATTTTGGTGTTGAGTGTTTTTCATATACCGCAGCTGGTCATCATCAAGCGTGAACCCTGTAGAAGGAACTTGTTGTGAAACGCATCGGTTCTATATGCTTCTTTGTACAGTGTTTGGTGTTTTACAATTGCTACCTGTTTGATGTGACCACTTTATCCTGTTGACTTGATTTTAATGATGGTACTATGGTTTTAAGGAATTTAATAATAAAATCAGTAATTGTAAAGGCAGAAGGTGCATTCTATGCAATAAGATAAAAAACCTTCGGTGTGCAGCAGCCCCCCCTAATACTTACCTGAGCTCCCTCTGGATCCAGCGATGTTGCAGGAGAGTCTTGGCTGCCTGGGACTCCCCTCATTGGCTGAGACAGCAGCGTGGCGTCATTGGCTCCCGCAGCTGTCAATCAAAGTCAGTCAGCCAGCCAATGAGGAGAGAGAGGGGGTGGTGCTGGGCCGCGGCTCCATGTCTGAATGGACACACGGAGCTGTGGCTCGGTTTGGGTGCTGTCAAGAAGTCAGAAGACAGAATAATAGCAGCAGACAAATCCCTGTTCGCCGAATATCTGAAAGAAGAAGCATATTAGTGCATGCTAACGTGCGAACACATATGCACATGTCCGGAATGCCAACAAATCTGCGCATGCGTGCACAAATGTGCGTGGCGCATCTCGGGACAGATAAGGGCGCCAAATGGGCTATTTAAGCTGGATCAGCACCCAGGTTCAGTGCCGTCTCATCTACAGCATTCTGTGATTTGTCCTGTTCCCTGTTATCTGCATCTGCTCTTGAAATACTGACTCGGTTTGTTCCTGACTATTCCTGCTATCCACCTGATTCAACCCAGGTTTGTTCTTTGACCGTTGACCGATCTCCTGCCTCCACATCTGTACTTGATCTGATCGTTCTGTGTATGACCCGGCTTGTCTGACTCTGCTTACGTTCCAGTCTATTCGGAGCTGCCAAGTTGCCAGCACCTGTCCATCTGCCACTAGAACCCCCTCTATGGCTAAAACTCCCAGCCTGTTCCTGCCCTCAGGAGATCCGCTGCCATCTGGCGTACTACTCCACCATTGGTTGGAGAGACTTTTTGTGACGTCACCACGCATCAGCTGGCAGTCTGAAAGCTTGCGGCTGTGTCTGTATTGATTTCTTTGCTGTTGTTGTACAAGACTTGGATTAAAGCAACCATTTCTACTGCACTATGATGTTTCCTCTTTTCAAACCTTTTACATATACTGGAGAAATACAAGACCAAACGATTGGAAGCTTTGGAATCTTTTAATCATCCTTTTTTGTCTGTGGCGGAGGAGAGTGGCTGATGTTTGGAGCAGACCGAGTGGAATACTAAAGGTGATCACTGTGTATATCAGGCGTGTGACCCTTATAATCTTGTCTAGTAAGAGGCCATCTGGCTTTATATTTCTCCGCTGGGATAATAAAAAACATCCTTTTTCTGGCGCTGCATCAGAAGTTTACATGAAAACTTTTTTTATTAGATGATCTGCGGCTTTGTTTTTGGGACTTTCATATAATACAGCATAATAGCATGTCTATCTGATTATTTTTATTATTTTTTTTTATTGAGTGTTGGACTAATATCATAAGGCATATATAAATTACACTGTATGTTGTTTAGGCATGCGCAATTCATTATATTATATATATATATATATATATATATATATATATATATATATATATAATATTTATATAATGGGTGTTAATTGGGTATTTAATTCTTGGGAGTAGCGGCACCAAGACATATAGAATTTTTTCACATACAGTATGTATTTTGTGTATGTATAGACTCCTTATATATACATTAAAAAAATTTGGGGAAAATATTTTTCACATTATATATATATTTTTGTATTAATTTTTATACATTCACATTTATTTATTTCTGCTAAATAAGTATAATCGCGTTATATATATAAATTTTTTTTTGTACAAATTTTAATAATTTTTTGATATATTCACTTTTTTTGTTATTACATAGTTTCATAGTTAGTCAGGTTGAAAAAAAACACAAGTCCATCCAGTTCAACCATAAAAAAAAAAATATATCATACAATCCCATATACCCAATCCTATACCCACAGTTGATCCAGAGGAAGGCGAAAAAACCTCAGAAAAGCATGATCCAATTTTCTACTGCAGGGGAAAAAATTCCTTCCTGATAACAGAGAGGCAATCAGATTTTCCGTGGATCAACTTTACCTATAAATGTCAGTACCCAGTTATATTATGTACATTTAGGAAAGAATCAAGGCCTTTCTTAAAGCAATCTACTGAGCTGGCCAGAACCACCTCTGGAGGGAGTCTATTCCACATTTTCACAGCTCTTACTGTGAAGAAACCTTTCCATATTTGGAGATGAAATCTCTTTTCCTCTAGACATAAAGAGTGTCCCCTTGTCCTCTGTGTTGACCGTAAAGTGAATAACTCAACACCAAGTTCACTATATGGACCACTTATATATTTATACATGGTGATCATATCCCCCTTTAATCTCCTCTTCTCAAGAGTGAATAAATTCAGTTCCTCTAATCTTTCCTCATAGCTGAGCTCCTCCATGCCTCTTATCAGTTTGGTTGCCCTTCTCTGCACTTTCTCCAGTTCTCCGATATCCTTTTTAAGAACTGGTGCCCAAAACTGAACTGCATATTCCAGATGAGGTCTTACTAATGATTTGTAGAGGGGCAAAATGATATCTCTCTCTGGAGTCTATACCTCTCTTAATAAAAGAAAGGACTTTGCTCGCTTTGGAAACCGCAGCTTGGCATTGCATGTTATTTTTGAGCTTATGATCTTCCAAAACCCCCAGATCCTTCTCCACTATTGATTCCCAGACCAATTTTCTGCTTTCAGTGCTCTTGCACTTTCAATGACAATTGCGCGGTCATGCTACGCTGTACCCAAATTTTTATCATTTTATTAGCACAAATGGAACTTACTTTTGGTGGTATTTATTATGGACTCCGTTTTTTTTTTTTTTTTTCTTTGCAATATGAGCGAAAAAAGAGCGGAAATTTGGAAAAAAACAATATTTTCTTCTTTCTGTTTTAAAAGAAATCCAATAAAATCGAGTTTTGTCATAAATTTAAGCCAAAATGTATTCTGCTACATGTTTTTGGTAAAAAAATTCCGTTAAGTGTATAATAATTGGTTCGTGTGATCACGGACAGATGTACGCAAATGATCATGTACAGAAGTGCGCAGGTGATCACCCGACATATGTGTGCAGATAATCATTGGGACATGTGATTTTAGTGGGACATATGTGGGGGACAGGTGTTTTTATTATTTGGGGACATGTGTTTTAGGGGTATGTGCTTTGGGGACATTGTGTGGGGACATGTGTGTTTTACATTGTGTGGTGACACTAGGTTGGTGATCAGTGAGTAAAAAGCTGTAAAAAAACAGCTCATACTCACTGATCACCAGCCGGCTTCAGCGATCCCCTCTCCCTTGCCTAGCAACCGGCTCTGTGTTTACATCACATGACAGCTGTGATTGGACATGGCCGTCATGTGATCAGGAGGGCCAATCACAGAGCCCTCCTGCCGATCGGAGATGCGCCGCATCCGGGTGACGCGCGCATGATCCCCCTGCTGCTGAGGATGTTCCTGAACGTCCACTCAGAAGGAGAGAGCACCCACCCGGCCATTTATGTACATTGGACAGGTGGGAAGTAGTTAAACTTATTGCCGATGGGAATATACTTTACAGTGAGTTTACATATAGTCTTTATGAAGAATTCCCATTTCTGTTCTGTGTCCATTGATGCCAATATTCCATCCCAGTCCAAGTCCTGGAGAGCAGCCCTAATCCTTGGAAAATTTGCTCTCCTAAAGTTAAGTGTTTTTTTCTTTCCCATATGTGTTTTTTGCTTACAGCTAACATCAAATGAAATCATGTTATGGTCACTGCTACCCAGATGTTCCTTTATATGAACATTAGTAATAAGCTCTGCACGGTTTGAGATTACCAGGTCCAGTAGAGCTTCATTCCTAGTTGGGGCCTCAATAAACTGGACCATAAAATTGTCCTGTAATAGGTTTATACATTTTTGCCCTTTAACTGTCCCAGCCGTGCCATTACTCCAGTCAATTTCTGGGTAGTTAAAATCCCCCATTATTATCACCGTCCCAGCCCTTGCAACCCTTTCCATCTGTGGAAGGAGCTGAGTCTCCACCTCCTCATTAACATTGGGTGGTCTATAACAAACTCCAATGATTAACTTTTAACTACACACATCTATATGCAGTTCCACCCATAATGCTTCATCACACTCACCATTAACCGGGTCCTCTTTCATACTCTACCCCGCCACCTTTCCTTTTTACCCTGTCTCCCCCCTGAAAGAGTGCATAGCCAAGAATATTAATGGCCCAGTCATGTGAGGAATGAAGCCAAGTTTCAGCAATACCGATTACATCATAGCTCTCCTTGTGCACTAGAGCTTCCAACTCACCTATTTTGCTTGGCAGACTTCTGGCATTGGTGAACAAACACTTTATTGCATTATTACATTTTGCTCTGGTGTTTTTCATATCTTGTTTAATAGTACAAATGGCACTATAATTTCCAATGGTTGTTTGCAAAGTGGGAACTTTCTTGTCACCTGCCATAACCCTCCCCCCATCTATCCCCATTCCACCCTCCATTAATGTCTGACCCTTAACTGACCTGTCTGCCCAATGGAATCCTAGTTCACCCTCCCCCCTTAATCCTAGTTTAAATACTCCTCCAGCCTTCCCATAAACTTCTCCCCCCAGCACAGCAGACCCCCTTCCATTCAGGTGCAAACCGTCTTTAGCATATAGGTTGCACCCCAATGAAAAGTCAGCCCAGTGCTCTAGAAACCCAAATCCCTCTTCCCTACACCAAGTTTTTAGCCATGCATTCAGCTCTCTAATCACCCCCTGCCTTTCCTGTGTTGCGCATGGCACAGGCAATGCTTCAGAGAATATCACCTTGGAGGTCCTTCCCTTCAACTTGCAGCCTAGTTCATTAAATTGATTCATAAGGAGCCTCCACCTTCCATGTATTCTGTCATTGGTTCCAACGTGAACCAAGACAGCTGGGTCATGCCCAGCCCCTCCCAGTAATTTATCAACCCGGTCCACCACATGCCAAACCCTAGCACCAGGGAGAAAGAAAAACATTTGGTTGAGGCGATCCTGGCAACAAATTATTCTATAAGTCCTTCTGATTATAGAATCCCCCATTCCCACCAACTGTCTAGGCCTACCTGCACTCCCCTCACCACCTCTACTAGATGGGCTGCTCTCCCAGCTGTTAAGGGTAGCAGTGACATCTAGGGCTGCCACCTCTATGTTTGCCACCTCCCCAACTTCACCCAACTTGGCAAATTTGTTTTGATGCACAAATACAAGACTGGCCTTCTTTTTCTGTGAGCACTTTCCACTCCCTCTAACTACATTAACCATCTTCCTATCCGATAATCCTGACTTGCCCCTCCACATCAACCCTACTGACCACCTGTACAGCAAGCAGAGGACCCCTTTCAAGGTTGTCCTTTCTGCCCAGTGTTGCAACTTGCTCCTCCAGATCTCTAATGTGAGCTTCCAGAAGGGCAACCCGCTCACATCTGTCACAACCGTATCCATCCTGGAGGTGTTGCATCAATTTTGCATACATGTGGCACACTGTGCACTGAGCAAAACCTTCAAACCCTAAACATAATCACGTTCACATTACTATTTTTGGTAAGCGCAGAATATTTAAACCATATATCCATTGTACTACTCCACCAGCAGCCCAGCAGCAAGCATGTTCATCCTAAAGCACCCGAAGAGGGACTCGAGAAGAGGAGGATCTGGCTTCATAGAATAAAGAGGGTTTTTTTTAATTACTCAGGTGTATTGGTAATACTTGAACCATGAAGCCAGAAGGATATCCATAAGAAAGTTGTTTTTTTTTCCCTAAAGGAAACCTATAATTAGAGAAGAATGTAGGTTTTCCTTGCTGACCTCCTAAACATGCTAGTGGCCTGGCTAGAATTCCAACCAAAACGTTTTCTTTCTACTTTTTAATATACTGGGAAGGAACTAGAACCTCCATCAAGTCTTCATTGTAACATTAAAAGAGATGAGGAGCACTGGATTGCAGTGGCGGCCGCTCCATTAGGGGCACAGGGGCGCTGCCCCCCTAATCGATGCACCCGGCCCCAATCTTCAATGTCTTTATGGACATTGCTTTGTGCACTGGTCCAAATAATTTGGTGATGGGGGGATTGTGGTGTGGGGTTGTTTTTCAGGGGTGGGGCTTGGCCCCTTAGTTCAGGTGAAGGCGTCAGCATACTAAGACACACTCCAATTCCAGGCTCCCAACTTTGTGGGAACAGTTCGGGGATGGCCCTGTCCTGTTCTAACATGACTGCGCACCAGTGCACAAAGCAAGGTCCATTAAGACATGGGTGAGTGAGTTTGAGGTGGAGGAACTTGATTGGCCTACACAGAGTCCTGACTTTAACCCGGTAGAACATTTTCAGGATGAATTAGAGTGGAGACTGCAAAATAGACCTTCTCATCCAACATCAGTGCCTGACCTCACAAATGCTCTGGAAGAAAGGTCAAACATTCCCATAGACACACTCCTAACATTCCTAAACCTTGTGGACAGCCTTCCCAGAAGAGTTGAAGCTGTTATAGTTACAAAGGGTGGGCCAACTTAATATTGAAGCCCATGGACTAAGACTGGGATGCCATTGAAGTTAATTTTTGTCTGTATATAATTCCTGCACCTTTTTTTTTTCAATATTTGATAATCATGAAGCTGAATGCTCTATTTAGAAATCTAAGAACTTTGTCTCTGTGAAGAAGCTTCAGCAGTGTACGCTCTGTTACATTCCTGTCCGGATGAGGCAGCAAGTGACACACACATTTTTTTAAATGTCAGAATTTCACCAGGAGATTCTATAAAGGGTGCAGATTTCTATTAAAACATGTAGTGTGTACAAAGGGTTAACTTTTCATTTGACCTGACTCAGTCATAATCTCTCTCAGTCTACCAGTGCTTAGATTGTTGTCCTGCAAACTGGACAATCTCTTCCCAGGGTGAGGCTGGGAGCATAATAATCAAATACTGCTGGCAGTGATGTGATCAGACAGTGGGACTATTACAATAGGAAGTGTATATCTGTGCATACCATCTCTTCCTCGCTGTTAATGACCACCAGGTGGGCCTCCATGTTCTCGCAGTCTTTCCTGGAGGCTTTCCATGGTTTTTTGTCTGAAGACAAGTAGTAACAGTGGAGTCCATAGTGTCTCCATCCCTCACTGCATAATGGATTGGAGGAGCCTGAGGGAGCAAGAAAGAGGATTAGGTGGGTGACGCTGGATTGTTATGGTTATAGCCGTACAGTTTAGCCAAGACGGTAAAATTATAATAAAAGGAAATCAGGCACAGCATGCAGACATACATTTTGTGGGGGCAATGAGGCTACTCTACTACATGCCAACATCCCTTTATCACTGAAAAAAACAATTTCCCTTAATGGGATTTTAAAGGGCACTTATCATCACAACACATATATTTAAAATTATGTAATACTTTTATTAGTACAACATCATACAAAGATCTAAAAACATATGTATAAAGTACAGCATAAAATATTACTTTGGAAATGTCCTAGATCACTGATGGCGAACCTTTTTGAGCCTGAGTGCCCAAACTGAAATAATAAAGCTGGTTTTGTGTTGCAAAGTGCCAACACGGCAATTCACGAGAGAGGGGGGCTGAGCGAAAGAGAGGGGTTGTGTGAGAGAGAGAGAGAGGGGTGTTTGTGAGAGAGAGGGGAGTGAGATAGAGAGGGGGGGTGTGAGAGAGAGGGGAGTGAGAGAGAGGGGGGACAGAGAGAGAGAGAGAGAGAGAGAGAGAGAGAGAGGGGGTAAGAGAGAGAGGGGGGACAGAGAGAGATGTGGAGAGTGAGGGAGAATAGAGAGAGGGAGGAGGCTGAGAGAGAGGGAAGGTGACAGAGAGACGGAGGGGTGTCTCAGAGAGAGGGAGGGGTCTGAGAGAGAGGGAGGAGGGACAGAGAGAGAGAGGGGTGTGAGAGATGCTGAGAGGGAGGGGAGCTGAGAGAAAGGGGGGACAGAGAGATGGAGGGGACTGAGAGAGAGGGAGGGGGCTGAGAGAGAGGGGTGTGAGAGAGAGGGGGACACAGAGAGGGGGGACTGAAAATGAGGGAGCTGAGAAGAGAGAGAGACCTCTAGCTCTGTCCTATTCTGCAGTCCCTGCTCTTCCTCACTGCCCTGTCTTTGTCTGCAGGTTGTCAGTGTATAATTGTGCCTGGTACCGGTCTCTGTTCTTGATCCAGGAGAGCTCTCTGCTCTGTTCCATTCAGCGGATCCCTCACAGCCTGAGCCTCCCACCTGTCCTTGTCTTCCGGGCCCACAGTCAGCCTGTTCTCCGGGCCTCACTGTTGAAGAGGAGGTTTGAGTAGTCCAGGCTCCGGAAGGCGCCAGGGATGCTGCACCCCTCTTCGGCCATCAAGTAAGTGGTGAAGCTCTTCTCTCCCTCCCGTGCTGTTAGGCCTGTAGCTTTCCACGTGGAGGCTGCGGGGCCGCCCACTGACTCGTGCAGACAGTTTCCTGCACCTCGCTGCTGCTTGTGGCCACGCTCTCCCCGCCATGAACCTGGACCCTCTTGCGTGCCCACAGAGATGGCACGCATGCCATAGGTTCGCCATCACTATCCTAGATGTTACAAATGAATCGATGTGACTTTTTTCACCCGATATGTTTCGGGGAAATTAAATCTCCTTCATCAGGGGTGTTTGGAGTATCACATCTCCACAATAAAATTTGAACATTCACTAAATTGTCAAAAGTATTTGGTGGGCCATCTCAATATTGCATTGATACATGTCCCCTGGGGCAGGATCGCTTCTCGGCCTTTTGGCTAAGATCAAGTGTAGTTCTGCTTACTTGTATCTTGGTTGAAGGGTGCCCGGGGTACCCGACGGTCGGCCTTGGGGGGAGCGTCCCTTTTTGGAGGCCCCCCTTGCTGCCTTAGGCTTAGTCCCTGGGCAACGAGGAGCGATCGCCTTTCTGAGGGCATAGGTGCATTGGTCGGTTGGCGGAGCTGTGGGGGGTCTCCCCTTGTGGGGGCCCCCATAGGTAAGCGGGCGGAACCTTGGACTTTCTTTCGAAATGGCGAGCCGTAGGTTGAAGGACTCATTGCGATTTCTGGTGATGCCAGGATTTAAGGAGCAGGTGTCATTGAAGACGGTGGTCGTGGACGTGTTGACGGATACTTTTAACATACGGGTGAGAGATGTGTTATGCCTTCAGGATTTCCCCAATCAGGGTATTTATGATGTGACCTTTTCATCCACAGTGATCTGCTGGAATGTCTTTGAAGCAGCTGAAAAGAAGAAAGGGGAAGGAGTGTTCAAATTTCTACAAGTAATTCCTTTGTTTATGGAAGAGGAGAAAATGATCGTGGTACACATGTACAACCCGTTTACTGACCCAGCCCTGGTAAGAGCTTTTCTTGACAATTATTGTGAAGTACTGAAAGGGGGTGAACCAATCTTGAACAGGTATAAGATTTTGACAGGCAAATACAGATTCTATGGCAGATTTAAGCTGGACTGTGACTGCATTGGGGGAGTGAGGCGGCCGCCTCCCGTTTTTACGGTCGGAGGAGAAAGTGACTTCTTGTTCTACCAAGGCCAGCCAAAGTACTGCAGGAAGTGTCTGATGTATGGCCATACTAGTAATGAGTGTGAGTTGAGTGAAAGATGTAGGCTTTGCCAGCAGGTGGGGCATAAAGCCAAGGACTGTACTGCGGGGAAGGTAGAAGGTATGCGATATTTGCAAACATGCGGGACATTTGGCCAAACAATGCCCAGATTATGCAAGGGAGAAGAGGAGGTACGCCAAGACCATAATGGAATGGGGGGAGGAGGAACAGAGGGACAGACAAGGAGGGGGGCTGAGCAGAAGTCTCCTGAGGAAGGGCGCCATGCCAGCAAAACCCCGGGGTCTGTACCCAGTGATGTTCCACCCGGTGATGCAGCAGGGGTGAGCGGCGGAGTGAGGGAGACAGGTGATGACGCTGTGGCTACGGCTGACATCACCAGCTACGGCTCTGCAACCCCCGAGTTGGCGGAGGGTACTGAAGGAGATCACGCAGGTGGTCTCAACGTGGATGTCAACTCCCCCCGAGAAGAGGAGATGGAAGTTGGTGGATTTTCTGGACAGTCCCAAGATTTTCCAGAAGGTGTGGAGATCATCATTGAGGGAATAAATCCGGTTGCCAGTCCGGCATCCAGTCCATTTGTGGCACCTGTGCTGATTGGGGATATTTCTTCTAATGAAGAAGAGGAGCAGGAAGATATGGATGATACAGACAGTGATGGAAGCTTAGAATGTGGTCAGTGTATGTCATCTTTCTCTGGATCCGAGACCCAGTTGTCGGGTAAGCGGACTCGGGTTGAGAGGGGAGGGACTGAAAGTGAGGAGGAAAGCTCCTTGCATATTGCTTCACCTGGGGCTTCCGAGGAGGGGGTCGCCAGCTCGCCAGGGCCAAGAAGACATCAGAGAGTGGGACAAGGAGAGTCTAAGAAGGAACAATGTTAATTTTCATGATGGCTAAAATTACTTATTTTTTGATTATGGCACTTATCGTTGCTACTTTAAATATTAGGAGTCTAAAGGCTAGTGGTAGGAGGGCTTTAATTTTGGATTATTTGGTATCTGTTAAAGCGGATATAATTTGTCTGCAGAATGCGGTGTGGAGGATCTGCGTGGCATTACTGAGTGGGGGAAGGGAGTGGCTTTGTGGGCACCCTGTTGTGAGACCAGATCAGAAGGTGTTGGGGTGCTAGTCAAAAATGACAATTTAAAAGTGTTGTCATATTAGGAGGTGGTGCCTGGAAGATGTTTGTCAGTTTTGTTAGAATATGAGAATGAGAAAGTAAAACTGATCAATTGTTATGCGCCTGCCGATAAAAGGGGTCGAAAGGAATTTTTGGATGTTTTAAAACTGCAGTTACCAGGAAGGGTGGCAACAATTGTCACGGGTGATTTCAACTGTGTGAGGAAGGGGTGTGACAGGCATGGAGTCAGTGAGGGTGGAGGGGTGGATGTGACTTCTTGACTTCTGAATGAATTGATAAATGATTTTAGGCTCAAGGATGAGAAAAATAAGGGAAAAATGGGGGAAAGGGGACAATTGGGACTTTATATGAAACACAACACTAGGGCAGGCTGAGTCACCAGGTGTAGAAAAAATTTAGGATTTATTGATACCACATGAAAAAACAAAGTGCAATAAATGATACTAACATATAATCACTAGATATGGTACAGAGTAGGTAAAACATGGCAGTAAGACATATTGTAGTAACATAGTAGCATATTAAACACTGTAGCATAGGTAAATTACAGTATCATCAACATTACACCCAACATGTGTGTACGTAGTCAATATTGTATTAAAATCACACTGATGGCTAAAACACTAAAATGCCCATGGTAAATGCATATTTGTTGTGACATGTCAAAAAGTTGTGAATGTTCAGTTGTAATGCTCGACGCGTTTCGTGGAAGTTTGTCCACTCATCAGGAGCAGCTATTTGGAAATATCTAGAATATAGTGTAAAGTAGTAATTAATAATATTCAATTACAACAGGAAGAGGGGAAGCAAATCCGCTAGTCCTGGCACTCTTACCTGTGGATATGTGGTATGATGGTGGTAGAACATATATAGTAATGTTAATGATGGTAGGGAATAATCAGGGGTGAATGTAGCATCCCCATGGGAGCTGAGGAGGTAACCAAGCGGCGGCATGGCAAGACAATACAGGATACCGTAGAAAGATAGGTAGTAGAAAGGTTCCCCTTTGGTTTCCAACATGGTAGTAGATACTACCTATCTTTCTACGGTATCCTGAATTGTCTTGCCATGCCGCCGCTTGGTTACCTCCTCAGCTCCCATGGGGATGCTACATTCACCCCTGATTATTCCCTACCATCATTAACATTACTATATATGTTCTACCACCATCATACCACATATCCACAGGTAAGAGTGCTAGGACTAGCGGATTTACTTCCCCTCTTCCTGTTGTAATTGAATATTATTAATTACTACTTTACACTATATTCTAGATATTTCCAAATAGCTGCTCCTGATGAGTGGACAAACTTCCACGAAACGCGTCGAGCATTACAATTGAACATTCACAACTTTTTGACATGCCACAACAAATATGCATTTACCATGGGCATTTTAGTGTTTTAGCCATCAGTGTGATTTTAATACAATATTGGCTATGTACACACATGTTGGGTGTAATGTTGATGATACTGTAATTTACCTATGCTACAGTGTTTAACATGCTACTATGTTACTACAATATGTCTTACTGCCATGTTTTACCTACTCTGTACCATATCTAGTGATTATATGTTAGTATCATTTATTGCACTTTGTTTTTTCATGTGGTATCAATAAATCCTACATTTTTTCTACACCTGATGACTCAGCCTGCCCTAGTGTTGTGTTTCATATAAAGTCACAATTGTCCCCTTTCCCCCATTTTCCCTTATTTTTCTCATATACATAGGGATGGAGACCTGTGTACTAGATGGTCATGGTCTCATATAAAGTCCCAACTTTTTGTCTCAAATATTGATTAGGCTCAAGGATGTTGCGGTGGTGGTGGAGGGGGAACAGACAACACATACTTACCTTTCTGATAAGAGGACTGTATCATCTCTTATTGATTTTCTTTTTGTGTCCGAATTTGTAGAGATAAAAAGGTATGATACTTTTCCGGTACTCTTTTCGGATCATAGATTATTATGCTGCAAGTTGGATTTGGGAGGAGGTGTGAAGTTTGGAGATGGCTGGTGGAAACTAAACGTAACAATACTGGAGGATGAGGATGTATGTGGAAAATGTAGTACTTACCTGGAGGAGTTGGTGGAGCAAAAGAAGAATCTTGTGAATGCCATTGTGTGGTGGGATTGGGCCAAGGGATGTCTGGCGAAATTCTTCCAGAAAATGTGTAGGATGAAGGCTGTGGAGAGAAAAAAGGGAGGGTTAACTCTAATAAAGAAATTGCATTTTTTGTATAAATGCCAAAAAATAGGCATTGATGTGGCTGAAGAATTGAAAGAGGTGAAAGAGATGAGAAACAAGATGTTAAGAGATAAAGGGAAAAGTATTGTCTTTAATGCTAAAATAAAGGATATGGAGGAGGGGGAGCAGTGTACAAGGTATTTTTTTAGGAAAGCCTTTTCCGGTAAGAAAGTGATGGCCACAGTATTGGCAGGAGAGGAGGAGGTGAAGGGTGAAAGGTTGATGGAGGAGGTTTTTTCCTTTTATAAAAATCTGTACGATGTGCAAGGGGGAGTGCAGGAGGAGGAGCAGGAGGAATATTGTAGTGTGCTGGGAAGATGTTTGGGGAGGAAGAGGCGGAAGGGTTGCTGGATGATGTAACTGAACTGGAAGTAGAGAGCGCGTTGAAGGGCATGCATAAGAACAAGACTCCTGGTGAAAGACAGTTTTCCTGTCGAATTATATATTAAATTCTGGCCAGCTCTGAAAGAGCATTTGACAAAAATCGTTAGATGCTGTGTTTCAAATGGGGAATTGTCCTCTACTATGAAGGAGGGGGCAATTACTTTAATTTTTAAGAAGGGAGACCGGCGAGAGATCAAGAACTAGTGCCCTATTACGTTGTTAAACGTAGACTATAAATTACTGGCGAAATTGTTGGCCAATAGGTTGGGCATGGTGGTACATAAGTTGGTAGGGGAGGGACAGGTGTGTGCCGTTCCTGGTAGAAGGATCTCTGAAATCTTAATTTTGCTACGAGACTTGGTTACTTATACCCAGCTGAACAATATGTCGTTGGCCTTCATAGGAGTAGACCTGGAGAAAGCATACGATAGAGCGGCGCATTCTTTTTTATTTAAGGTTCTGGAGGAGATGGGAATTCCAACACCCTTTCTAGAGACCTTGAGAGGGTTGTATACGGGGATTGTGAGCCAAATGGTAGTTGATGGCAACTTATCTGTTTTTTTTCCTGTTAGGTCTAGGGTAAGGCAGGGTTGCCCTCTGTCGCCCATCATGTTTGTCTGCACAATTGAACCACTCCTTCGCCATGCACAGAAGGATAAAAGGTATAAAAGGTGTTTTTCTGCCAGGAAGTAGAGGTGTATATGTTAAAGCTGTTTGCTATATGGACGATGTGACCTTTGTCTGTTCCTCGGAGACTGATGCTCAGAGGGCTGAGCTACAATTACAATCATTTAGTAGCATGTCAGGGCTGAATGTCAACTGGCAGAAGAGTCAAATCTGCATGCTGAGTGGATCTGGAACATTGAAAGAGGTGAAGGTGGTCGACTCGGTAGTGATCTTGGGGACGCAATTCGGAAGAGACCTGTTGAACCAATCCAATGCAGAGAAGGCGATGGGGAAAATCCAGAAGAAAATCGATTTTTGGAAACTGAGGAGGCTGACTTTATCAGGGAAGGTGTTGGTGGTAAAATCGGTGATCTTGCCATTGTTGCTGTACTATAGTTTGGTCTTTCCTCCTAATTCAAGGTGGATGTGCAAGTTAGTAAGAGTGCTTTTTGTTTTTTTCTGGGGCAGCAAGATGGAGAGGGTGGAGCGAAAGACGGTAATGAAGAGTCTTGAACGAGGGAGCTGTGGATTTCCTGATGTCCCAGCCTTTTTGAGCATGCACTATTGGTTGGCGCATTATAAAGCTTTTGTTGCAGGGGGTAAGACCGCCTTTTTGATGCGTCACTTGGCTGGGTGGGCCCTGATAAAATGGGGCTGGTGTAAGAAAGATTCATTAAGGCCTATGGCTTTGGTAACTCCCTTTTTCTATTTGAAATTGGTTGCTTTTTATGGAGTTAATAGGCTGAAGGAGTTGGGAGAAGCTGCAATGGAAAAGAAGAGTCTGATAAAAATGGATTCGGAGAGAGGAAGTGAGAGCCAATATCTGTGGCCTCAGCTCTAGAATGACAGAGGTGTGGTGGAAGAGTTCCTTCTAGGGAGAGTGTCTAATAGACAGAAAGAGATCTCCTGGTTGGCTTTTCATGGAGCGCTATTGACAAAAGCTTTCTTGAAAGCAAGGGATTTGTCTAGGGATGATAAATGCCCTAGGGAGGATTGTAACGACCTTGAGATAGTGGAGCATGCTTTGTTTTATTGTCCTTTTGTGCAGAAAGTACGAGAAAAGCTGTCCCCATTTGTGGAGGAGGTGTTGGGTGTGAAGAGTTTGGTGAAGGTGGTTTGGTTTTTTGGGTTGGTGGAGGGGCAGAGGACAACACAGAGAAAAATTTGGATTTTGACTGCAATTCTAAGGGTAGTGATGTGGGATGTGAGGTGTTGGGAAGTGAGAAGAAAGTTTGTGTTATCTGAAGTGGACTGTGTGAATTTGATTCTGGCAAAATTGTATGTGGTGTTGTTGGTTGACAGGAAATGAATGGGGGTGGATAAGGCGAATGAATATTGGGGCTGGGGGAGGTGGAGAAAGGGTGGTGGGTGGGGGTAAGGGTTTGTATACTGTATTTTAAATGTATATATGACTGTTTTTACTGCTTTTGAAAAATAGTAAAATATGGAAGCCTAGATGATGATTTAAGCAAAGTACCTGGAAAGACCTTGTGTGGAAGGTTCTTGATGGCGAATTAGTGGTTTGCTGAGTATGGACTTGCTTGAGATCTGATGGGAAAAAAAAAAAATCACATCTCCACAATACAATTTGAACATTCACTAAATTGTCAAAAGTATTTGGTGGGCCAACTCAATATTGCATTGATACATGTCCCCTGGGGCAGGACCCGGGTCCCCAAACACTTTTTATGGCAATAAATTGCATATAAGCCTTTAAAATGAGCACTTTTATTTTTTTTATGTCAGGGTCTCATAGACTTTAACAGGGTTCTGCGGCTTTCAAATTTGCCGCAAACTCCACATAATGTTCACGAATTTACGCTCAACTCGAACATCGGACTCATCCCTAATAATCAAAGAAATGTCATCCAAATGGCAGGTAGGTTAGGGATGCAGATCATGTCTGACTATCCGTGGAGTGATCTACATCTCTAACCTACCTGCTATTTGGATGACACTTCTCTGATTATATCAAGGCGTGTGATTTTTCTATTTCTGCTGAGTTTGAACCCCTAGGGGAGAGTGACCCACTTGGTGAAGATCTTGGTGTACGGGGCACGCTTGTTTATTATCAGCTGGGATCGCCATCTACTCTCTGAACTTTAACCACCTTACGCCATTCAAATGTTTCTCATATGTTTTAACATATGAATGCCGGTCAAGAAATGGATTGACAGGAGCGCTGCTGTAGTATTGGAGGTTGGATTTTTCAATGCTTCTGGACTAGATACGATTAGTTTATTATGTTTTATATGTTATTTTAGTGGCTGCTTTTATACGTTAGCGATCATTTTGATTGATTGTTGGTTATTTGCCTGTTTTAACTCAATAGTAATAGAGCGCTGAGTTGGTGTAAGTAGGTCTATAGATACATTTAGTTTATTACTAGGATTTATATAGCGCCAACAGTTTGCGCAGCGATTTACAACGTTAGGGCAGACAGTACCATTACAATACAATTCAATACAGGAGGAATCAGAGGGCCCTGCTCATTAGAGCTTACAATCTAGGAGGGAGGGTCAAGTGATACAAAAAGGTAATAACTGTGGGGGATGAACAGATGGAGAAAATAAAAGTACAATTGTTAGGTGTGGGCAGGATAGGCCTCTCTAAAGAGGAGGGTTTTCAGGGATTATCTAAAAGCAAACAGAGTAAGAGATAATGGGACAGATTGGAGTAGGGAGTTCCATAGGATGGGAGAGGCTCTGGAAAAGTCCTGGAGACGAGCGCATGGGAGGAGGTGACAGGGGAGCTAGAGAGCAGGAGGTCTTGGGAGGAATAAAGAGAACGATTAGGTTGGTATTTTGCGAGTAGGCTAGTGATGTACCTGGGGGCAGAGTTGTGAATGGCTTTGTAAGTCGTTATTAGTATTTTAAATTGAATTTGTTAGGTCAGCGGGAGTCAGTGGAGGGATTGACAGAGAGAATTAGCAAACACAGAGTGGTTGGTAGGTTAGATGAGCCTGGCAGCAGCATTCATAATGGACTGAAGGGGGGATAGCCTATGTAAAGGTAAGCCAATTAGAAGTGATTTGCAGTAGTCAAGGTGAGAGATGCAGTAGTCAAGGTGAGAGATGACCAGGGAGGTAATTAGAAGCTTAGTGGTGTCATTGGTTAGAAAAGGACATATTTTGGAGATGTTGCAGAGGTTGAGACAGCAAGATTTGGTCAGTGATTGGATGTGGGGCCAAAAAGGATAGATAAGAGTCCAGGATTTCACCTAGAACTTTGGCATGGGGGGATGGGTTGATAGTTGTGCCATCGATCTTGACAGAGAGATCAGGAGAAGAAGCACGTGGGAGAGGAAAAATGATGAGCTCGGCTTTGGATAGAGTGAGTTTGAGGAAGTAGTGAGGCATTCAGGCTGATATGTCTGTTAGTAAATTAGTGATACATGATGAGACCGAGGGAGTGAGCTGAGGGGTAGAGAGATACATTTGGGTGTCGTCGGCATGGAGATGGTATTGGAAGCCATGGGAGGCTATCATCTGTCCCAGGAGGGAGGTGTAGATCAAGAATAGGAGAAGTCCAAGAACAGAAACTTGGTGGACCCCAACAGAAAAAGGAAGAGAAGAGGAGGAAGTAGAATTGTAAGTAACACGGTGCGGACGGATAAGTAGGAAAAGAACCAGCGAAGAGTACAGTCCCAGAGACCAAAGGCATGGAGTTTTTTTTAGGAGAAGGGAGTGGTCAACCATATCAGAGGCAGCAGAAAGGTCCAGGAGTAGGAGTACAGAATAGTGTCCATTGGTTTTGGGCGTTAGTAAATCATTTGTTAGTATTAGGAGGGCAGATTCTGTGGGGTGTTGAGGGCGATCAAGAAGGTTTTTCTCAGTGAGGTGGTCACTCATTCGGTTGTAGACTAAACGTTCAAGGAGTTTGGATTAAAAGGGGAATAAGGAGATGGGGCTCAGGTTGTTAGGATTGGTGGGGTCCAGTGAGGGATTTTTAAGAAGTGTATGTTTTAGAGAGTTGGGGAAGATGCCAGAATAGAGGGAGAGATTGAACATGCGAGTTAGAGAGTGCAGAATAGAGCCAGAGGGTGACCGTAGCATTTGCAAGGGAACAGGGTCCAGGGGGTAGGTGGTTAGTTGGACGTTAGCAAGAAGTTTAGCAACCTTGTCGATAGATAGACAGACAGATAGACAGACAGACAGACAGACAGACAGACAGACAGACAGACAGACAGACAGACAGATAGATAGATAGATAGATAGATAGATAGATAGATAGATAGATAGATAGATAGATAGATAGATAGATAGATAGATAGATAGATCGATCTATGTAATATAAATATATATATATATATATCTATCTCACCCCATGTGACGTCAGAGGAGGCGGGGTGACCGTTTATGTCACAGATTGGCCCCGCCCTCAGCTATATAACAGCTGTCACTGAGAAAAAGCATCACTTGGCGGGAGCCTCCCATGGAGGCGGAGCTGTTGCGGCTTTTTTTTTGCATTTTTCAGTACGTCGGGTGGCATGAGATGGATCAACATTGTGGAATATTTTTATTTTTTTATTTTTTAATAAAGGACTTGTCCCAAAGTGTCTCCTGTCTTTTTTACTATTTTTGACACTTTTTTGTGAAATGTTAGGGGTACAATGTACCCGTTACCAATTCACATGTAGGGGGACGGGATCTGGGGGGCCCCTTGTTAAAGGGGGCTTCCAGATTCTGATAAGCCCCCCTGCCCACATACCCCCACAACCACTGGGCAAGGGTTGTGGGGATGAGGCCCTTGTCCTCATCAACATAGGGACAAGTTACTTTGGGGGTGACTCCAAAGCATCCCCCCATGTTGAGAGTATGTGGCCTGGTACGGTTCAGGAGGGGGGGCTCTCTTGTCCCCCCTCTTTTCCTGTCTGCCAGGTTGCGTGCTCGGATAAGGGTCTGGTATGGATTTGGGGGGGGACCCCTACGCCATTTTTTTTAAATTTTGGCGCAGGTTTAGCCTCAAAATCTATACCAGACCTGAAGGGACTGGTATGGATTTTGGGGGGACCCATACGCCATTTTTTTTTATTTGGCGCAGGGTTCCCCTTAATATCCATACCAGACCTGAAGCGTCTGGTACGGATTTTGGGGGGACCCCCACGCAATTTTTTAAAACATTTTTTGGTTCGGGTTCCCCTTAATATTTATACCAGACCCAAAGGGCCTGGTAATGGACTGGGGGGGAGGGGCCTGGTAATGGACTGGGGGGGACCCATGCCATTTTTTTCAATGAGTTTTATCTATATTGCCAAGACTTAACAGCACATTACAGCCGCAATCAGTTTTAAATTACTTTTTTTTCCTTTAGAAATGTCATTTTGCTGTGGAGTTGTTTTAAACACAGGAAAACTGCGCCACTTTAAAGGCATACTATAGACACCCCCAGGCACAATATATATATTTTTTAACCCCTTCCCGCCGACCGTACACAGATATGCGTACTCGGCTTTCCGGGGTTATACTGGGATGATGCCCGCAGCTGCAGGCATCATCCCAGTACCGTTGTTTACAGCGGGCGATCAACTACCCGAGTATAACAACCGATGCGGCTAAAAGCCGCTCGGTTGTTATACCGGAGGAGCGGGAGGGGACATCCCCCCTCCCGCTGCCTCCCCCCACTGTTACCGGGCCTCCCGTGCGATCGGGATGCCCGGTGTCTGATCCTGTGCCTTCGGCGGCTGGGGGCGGGCTGGAATGAAGCTGTGGGCGGCTTCATTCCAGCCTTCTCATTGTAAACGCGGAAGCGACATCATGACGTCACTTCCCGTTTACTCGGCTGCCAATGGTGCCGAATTTAAAAAAGTACACAGTATTCAGAATCGCCGTTTTTGGCGATCTGAATACTTTGAAGTGTAAAGGAGGGATAGGGGGTCTTTTAGACCCCCTATCCCTCCATAAAGAGTACCTGTCACCACCTATTACTGTCACAAGGGATGTTTACATTCCTTGTGACAGCAATAAAAGTAAAAAAAAAAAAAATTTTTTTTAAAACACAATTTATAAAGTAAAAAAAAAAATAAAATAAATAAAAAAAAAAAAAAAATGTTAAAGTGCCCCTGTCCCCGCGAGCTTGCGCAGCAAAGAAAACGCATACGGAAGTCGCGCCCGCATATGTAAACGGTGTTCAAATCACATATGTGAGGTATCGCCGCGATCGTCAGAGCGAGAGCAATAATTCTAGCCCTAGACCTCCTCTGTAACTCAAACCTGGTAACCGTAAAAAAATTTTAAAGCGTCGCCTATGGAAATTCATAGGTACCGTAGTTTGTCGCCATTCCACGAGTGCGTGCAATTATAAAGGGTGACATGTTTGGTATCTATTTACTCGGCGTAACATCATCTTTCACATTATACAAAAAAATTGGGGTAACTTTACTGTTTGGATTTTTTAAAATTCATGAAAGTGTCCCTTTTCCAAAAATTTGCGTTTAAAACACCGCTGCACAAATACCGTGTGATAAAAAATATTGCAACAATTGCCATTTTATTCTCTAGATTCTCTGCTAAAAATATATATATAATGTTTGGGAACTCTAAGTAATTTTCTAGCAAAAAATATGGATTTTAACTTATAAACACCAAATTTCAAAAATAGGCTTAGTCATGAAAGGGTTAAACAGAAATGTTTATTTAAGTTTCAGACAAAACAGAGAAAAAACAGTGGTACATTCTTATCAACCATACAATAAGCACCCAATCGCAGTATAATCAATTCGGCAGTATTATGGCAATTTGATATCAGAATATTAGTAAGGGGGAAACTATTGTCAGGAGCACAGCAGGGTAAGCAGAGAGAGGAGAAGAGAAGCCCCAGTTGCCCGGGTGGGGGGGGGGGCGAGGGAAGGTGAAGAGGGGGGGAGAGGGGCGAGGGGGTGGACAAGGGAGGTGGAAGGTGGGAGGGAACAAATGTCCCATAGACTTTAATGGTGTTCCGCTGCTTTCAAATTTGCCGCAAACAGGCAAATAGGTGAACGGGCGAACACCCGATGTTCGAGTCAAAAGCATCGGGCTCATCCCTACTGATAATAGAACATGTCTGTCCACAGATTCCGTGGACCGTCTGACATTTATCAAAATGAATCAGTCCTGGGATTACCAGCAGCTAGGAAGCCCCTGATACCACTGATTAAGTGTTTTTGGGCTGTGAAATCTCTGCAAGACTTCTAGGCTGCCTAGCGTTGTGGGTTCTGATTTCATCTGGAAGAGTTTTTTTGGTGTAAGTTTCATGGGAACAATTAACATGCAAAGACCAATTTTTCTGCACCTGTTTGACAGGTGAATATCATTTAAATTTTTGACAGCAAGGCCAATTCTTGCTTTCATCAAGAGTACCTCTATAGGGTTACCGTGTGAAGGCACCACTGACACCCAAAGCCCAATTTTTCCGCACCCATTACTTCTATCCAAAGTCTGTGGAAGAGAAACCAGAATTGTTCCAAAAAATCTCTAATCTTGTTCCCAATGCACTACATTGTGCCCTCATCATACAGACTGGCTTCTCAAACCGTTGCTTAAAAAATAAAGAAAGCTTGCAGCGAAAATATAGTTTTTTTGGGTTATATAAATGCAATTATTGCTGTAGCAGCTTCTATACACAGTAAAGATGTGCCACTTAGGGGGGGCGTGTCCGGACCTGCTGCTGGAAGGACGTGTGTGATCAGAGCTCCTCTTGGATCTACAACCATCCGTGGCCTTATGCTGTGCCCCCGCAGTCATAGGCCATATATTATTGATCCCAGACCCCTGCTGAGCTATCCTGGACTAATATTTAGGACCCCGGCGGGTCTGATCTTGTTCTGCAGCTGAACTTTCTCCCTGCCACCGGAGCTTTCCGCCGCCATCTTGGGGCCTACAGACGGACCGGCGGCGCTCTCTCTCTCTCCCTATCTTAACCTGTGGGCTTACGGATTGAGGAGTGACTGTTCGGGACCTGCCCTGACTGGACCGATCGGCTTGTGGATCCGGGGAGGCCGCGAAGAACTATCCGGCGCCCGGATTCGTGCATTGCGGCCTAGCTACCTGACGCGGCCTGCGGGCTAAATTTCAGGCATTCCGGAACGCAGTGAGTAAATCCGCCCACTACCGGGTCCCTGGGGGGAGTCAGATCACCCAAATCATCCCTTTCTCTACCCCCGTGGATGCCCCAGTGACTGCAAACGGCCGTGTCTCCCGATCCGGCGGCCTTTAACTAGGATAGACTGAGGCTTCGGCCTACTTCTGGAGCCCGGTGGCCATCTTGGGACTCTCACATACACCCAGAAGCCACCCTCTGTCCCCTCAGCTGCATAGCTACTTGCAAGGGGCTGGGGACTGCAGGAATTGCTTTTCTCACCCCAGACTCTCAGGAGGGGGAGGCAGAGATGTAATTAGGGAGTTGTGAGGATCTGGGTGGAACACAATAATACCCTGAGAGAGATGCTGCCTAAATAAACCCTGGGCGCCTGCCTGCTCACCAAGACCTCCATACAGCAATATTAGCAAACATAAAACATTGGAGGTAAGCCTGCATGTTTGATCACTAAAACCTCTGTGTACCTCATGGGCAAAATTGGCCAACAGCAACGAAACTACAAACCACTAATTGTGTCACGAGAAGAACCAACAATGGAGCGTTATGTTACCAGACCACAGTCAGCCTCCTCTAATTCCTCCGCGAATCCTTTCGCCTTACTGGACCCCTCCCTGGACTCAGAAGATACCGCAAACTCCTCCCTGACTAGTTCGCAAAACCCTGCAACTACTCCTCCACCCCTGAATATGACCCTCACCCCTGACATCCTGGACTCCAAGCTGCAACTTTTACTTCAACAGATTACGTCTAATGTTTCGGCTGAGGTGAGCAAACTAGCTGCTGAATTGAGAGGGGAAATAACCCAAATTGGAGATCGCACAGACACTCTGGAGAATAAATTTGACTAAATGGTAAATTATGTACAAGCAATTGAGGAGGAAAATCATAACTTACGCCTATCTGTATCTCAGCTCCAATTACAGCAAGAAGACTTGGAGAACAGAGAAAGACGACAAAATCTACGATTCAGAGGGATTCCGGAAACAGTGTGTGACTCTGAACTCCGACCTTACCTTTTGAGCCTTTTTAATAACTTGGCTCCCTCAGTTGTGGACATAGATTGGCGATTTGACAGGGCCCATAGATCCCTGGGCCCTAAACCACCGACTGGAGCCAGACCCAGGGATGTTGTGGTACGGTTCCACTACTTCGAAAGTAAAGAGGCACTAACCCTGGCAACCCGCAATAAATCCCAAATTACACACAAAGGCGCTAAGCTGCAGATCTTTAGCGACCTTTCCCCCATCACTCTCGCTAAACGGAGGAATCTGCGCCCCCTCACCTCACATTTACAACAACACAAGATACCATATTACTGGGGATTCCCTTTCCGTCTAGCTGTATCCAAAGATGGAGCCCAATATTCTTTGCGTGATTTGCAAGAAGCAGAGGCCTTCCTGAAAAGTTTGGGTCTCCCCCCCTTACCTAGAAGAAGATAATAACCTTCCTAACACACAGGCCCGACTGCCTCCAACTACACCTACTCGCATCTGGACCCCTGTTCGGGGCAAATCAAAGAAGCACCTTTCTACTCCCCAACACCTGAGATCTTCTAAGCAACCCCCTTGAGCACCCCCCCTGATCACTCTTATTCTTGGTTCTATTTCTCCCTGCCTTTAGCATTACCGTTTCTTCTCAGAGCTTCGGACAAATTTTTTCTTTTTTCTAGACGAAACGACATTGCTGTCTTGGCCCCTTCAGTTTTTGTATCTGCCTCGACCCTTTTTTTCGGGGCAGAATATTTCTCATCCCTTGAGATACATTTACTAAAGGTTTTTTTGGAATTTCTTAAGTGTCAAGCATACCTGTTATATTTGTTATCCTCTTCAAAAAAATTTTTCTTTTGTTCTATTTTTTGTCTTTTCCGCTTACATGTGCATAAGGTGAGCGGCGGCCCCTCTCTCATCTCCTCAAGCAGAATTGCCAGATGGAGGTCCGCCCACGTCCCCACCAGGCCCTGGTCTACGCCCAGGGCTCCCTGAGAAACTGTTTTCTCTCAGGTCTACAGAATTTTGAACTTTTTTTCTTGATTTTTCTTTTTTGTTTTTTCTTTTTTTTACAGTTTTTGTGCATATCTAATGATGTGTTCCATAGTTTGAGACCCCACGGTCACTATCACTTTACTCTAAAGGAAAAAGAATTTGGAGTGTGTTTTTCAATGATTAGAGTTGGACAAACGTTTATTAGCATGATTAATTGTAAACTGCAATGTGTTTTTTCCTATTTTCATGCTACTTCCAGGTTTATAGTACTAGATGTATTTACACTAGCATTCCTAGATAGATCACAGTCATGGCCCTAAAAATTATGTCCTATAATGTAAAAGGCCTGGGCTCCATTGGTAAACGCTGGATGGCCCTGAAAGATTTCAGGGCCTCGGGCGCAGACATAGTGATGATCCAGGAGACCCATTTCCGGGCAGGAGGATCATTAAAATTTGCCTCCAGGTTTTTTCCCATCTCCTATCTTGCCTCTGATTCCACGGGCAAGGCAGGAGTGGCTATCTTGATCAGGAAAGCATGTCCTGTCAAAGTTCGGAGATCACATGTAGATCCTCATGGGAGATTTCTTATCCTAGATTGTGAATACATGTCTACCTCTTTTACACTGGTTAATTTATACGCCCCAAACACGGGCCAGATTGAGTTCCTCAACAAACTCTTTGATTCCCCCCAATACCACTCACAACCTTTTATGGTGGTTGGTGGAGACTTCAATCTGGTCATGTCTCCCAATAGGGACAGACAAACGCTTTTTAGTACCACCCCACCTAAAAGAGTATTGTCTCAAGCCAATGCATTCCGCAAATGTATTAGATCATACAGATTATTCGACTCATGGAGGATAAAACATCCCTCTGACAAACAATTTACGTTTTACTCACCAGCTCATAAAATGTACTCCCGTCTTGATTATTTTTTTATCTCGGCTCCACTTATCCCCTATGTAGTTGAATCAGACATCTCCCCTATTACATGGTCGGATCACGCACCCATTACACTAGAACTTATGTTATCCCAGACTTATACTAAATCCTGTCACTGGCGTCTTAATGACCACCTCTTGCAGTCTGAAGTATCTCGTTCTATCCTAGCAAATAGCTTGAAAGACTACTTTACACTCAACTCCGGATCGGTATCTCAGGTTTCTACGCTGTGGGAGGCACATAAGGCTGTTTTCCGAGGTGCATGTATAGCTGAGGGCTCTCGACTGAAGAGAGATAGAAACAGTTTATTGCAGTCCTTAACGTCTGCTCTAGTAATTGCTGAACGGAGGCTTTTGGGTGGTCCCACGGTGCAGAAACTACGTAAAGTCACTCACCTTAGAGAACAAATTAAATCAACAAAACTTGACAAAACAGCTAGGTCCATGCTGTGGACGAAACAGAAATTCTACGAATTCTCAAATAAGCCCCACAGGATGTTAGTCAATAAGTTATGCCCTCGTCCGTTCAACTCCCTGCCTGATTTCCTACTGCAGATAGATGGATCTAGAACACATTGCCCTCGTGAAATGTCAAAAATTTTTGGTAGCTTTTATAACAAACTGTATAATTGCCTGACTCCGGAGAACCATTTTAATTTTACGCAGGTAAATTTCGAGTCCTTTTTCTCCAATATAAAATTACCAAAATTATCTAAAACAGACCTGGAGTGTTTAAATGCAACAGTGTCAGCTGAGGAATTACTGGCTATAATTAAAAAACTACCATCACACAAATCCCCTGGCCCAGATGGATTGCCCTACTCCTACTACAAATCTTTTTTTGACATTTTATCTCCTCATATGCTAGCCTTATATGATTCCCTTCTTAAGGGAACTCCCCCACATTCCCAGTTTTCCCACTCGTTCATTTCGGTTATCCCTAAACCTGGAAAGGATCCCTCTATCCCGGACAACTATAGACCCATAGCCCTCCTAAATTCGGATTATAAGATATTTACTAAAATACTCGCTACCCGACTTTCCGCATTTATTCCCAAATTGATACACAGGGATCAAGTGGGATTTGTTCTTGGTAGACAAGCAGGAGATAACACCCGTCGTACAATAGACCTAATAGACCTTTTAGATAGAACCTCACGTTCGGCATTGATCTTGAGCCTAGATGCGCAGAAAGCTTTTGACAGGCTAAGTTGGCCCTACATGTTTGCCACTTTAAAAGTATATGGCTTTGATGGTTCTTTTTTAAAAGCCTTGGAAGCCTTGTATTCAAATGTTTCAGCGCAAGTGCAAATGTCATCCTTCATGTCTCCTAGTTTCCCCATGACAAATGGAACTCGCCAGGGCTGCCCCCTATCACCGCTGCTTTTCATTTTATGCCTAGAACCCCTAGCCGAGTCTATTCGTGTAAATCCAGATATTCGTGGGGTGGTGATGAGACAGGGGGAGTATAAACTATCATTATTTGCAGACGACATTCTGTTAACTATCACCAACCCGCTGATATCTCTTCCCTCATTACATAAATTATTGACTTCTTTTAGTGCTATTTCCGGGTACAAAGTTAACAACTCTAAAACCGAAGCCCTTCCTATACACATTCCAAGACTATTATTATCCCAACTTAAAGAATCATACCCTTATAAATGGTGTAGTAACTCTCTTAAATATTTGGGTATCCTACTCACCCCTCACTATTCCTCCCTTTATAGTACCAACTTCCCTCCTCTTATATTGGATATAAATAAGTCCCTGTCGTCCTGGACCAAGCATCCCTTGTCTTTACTGGGCAGAGTCAATGTATTAAAAATGTCTATCCTACCCAAGCTACTTTATTACTTCGAAACTCTCCCAGTAGCTGTACCCGCCTCACAATTAAAAACACTTCAAAGATCCTTTTTACAATTTATATGGAATGGCGGTGCTCACCGCATAGCAAGTTCCGTGATGTTTTCCATTAGGTCCAGAGGAGGTCTGGGAGCCCCGGACATCACTAAATACTATCACGCAACACACTTAAGGGCCATCATCTCTTGGACTTCCTTAAATGCACCTAACCAATGGTCCGCCATTGAGAAGGGGGTACTTTATCCGGTCCATCCGAGCTCCTTGGTTTGGGGCGCTCCCCCTGTTTTAGACCCTATCTATAAACGTCAGTGTACTGGCCCAATGACACTAACTTTAACCATTTGGCGCAATTGCCTCAAACGTTATCCTCTCATGTCCCCCTGCTCCCCTCTTGTAAATGTACTACTTAATCCCCTCATTCCAGATAGTATGTCCCTGGGTAGGATCTTTTCATGGATAAATGTGCATCTTTTCCAGCTGCGGAACCTAGTTCATTCCATAACAAGGAAGCTACATCCCTTTGACGTTTTAAGAGAGAAATTTGATCTATCACCACACTCTTTTCACTTCTATTTACAGGTTAGACATTTTTTTCATTCTAAATCGCCAACCCTGACCCTGGATAAACCAACTACCTTTGAACACCTGTGTGCTCAAGGCCCCAATCAATTACACCTAATTTCATGTATCTATCGTATCCTCCATGAGCCAACCCCAATTTCGGAAACATTACATCATTACATGCGCAAGTGGTCTCAGTTGGTGGGCCGTCCTGTCACGGTGCAGATGTGGGATAGGATCTGGTCCTCTACCTTTAAATCATCTAAATGTGTCACTCAGAGGGAGACAAACATTAAGATTCTCATGTTTTGGTACAGAACTCCCGATGTAATCCATAAGTATGATCCTTCAGTTTCACAGCTCTGTTGGCGGTGTGGATCTGACATAGGCTCACTATTCCATATCTTCTGGCAATGTTCCTTGATACAACCTTTTTGGAATGATGTTCATTTGCTTATACAAAAGGTAACTGGGGTGTCCCTTCCGTTGGATCCTTTGAACTACCTTTTGGGCCTCCCCCCCTCAGGGGTAACAAAAAAGACAAACAAACTGATATCCTATATAATGCTAGCTGCCAGGAGGATTATCCCATTGTTCTGGCTATCCAATACACCTCCCCCATGGTCCGGATATCTACATTTAGTGACTGAGATTCGGACAATGGAGTTCTTGACAGCTTCGGTACATGACTGCATCCCCCAATTCAATAAAATATGGGAACCATGGGATCTTTCGGAATTTGGGACCCCCATACTACCAAATATGCCCTATTCTTAACACAATTTAATTCTATATTTCCTGTGTGAGTGCTCTGAGCTACCCACGGGATATTGGTTACTTTCCTGCAGTATGCTTATCGCATTCATCATAAAGATTTAATTGAATACATATATGTGCCTTATGTATGTGAACACTCTTTTATCACTTACATCTGTTTGTTTTTTGTTCTTGTTTTCATTATGTTTGTTTATAATGCACTTTTGTTGATAGTGCAATGTACACCCTGATACAATTTTTGTACCTATTCTTGGATACTTAAATAAATATACAATTTTAAAAAAAAAAAGATGTGCCACTTTACAGGTAAATTAAGGGGACCACCTGTGCACTATATTGAAAGGAATTTCTATTTTTTATGCTTTTACTTTAAGCATCAATAAATCACTGCTCATTTGAGAATTACGTTTTTTACAAACTTTGTTTTCATTGATACATGCCCCGCAGGGGAGTACCCAGACTCCCATAACCATTGTATGCCCAATTATTTGCATATAAGCCTTCAAAATGGGCTCTTTTGATTTTTCACATTCAGGTTCCATAAACTTCAATGGGGTTTGTTATTTGGTTGCAAACTTTGACGATGTTCGAAAGTTCTGGGGCGAGCCAAACAGGGGGTTGTTCTGCCCATCCCTACCCATAAATAAAGGTCCATAGAGAGATGCCTGAAATAAAGGCTGATGGTGGGACCCTAAATAAAGGTCAAGGTTGGGATTCCTTAAACAAAGGTCTATGGATGAACACCATAAATAAAGGTCCTTGGTGGGACTCCATAACTAAAGGTGCTACCTGATTTTAGAGCACACATAGTAGCATCAGCTCTGCATTAGGCCAAGGAAGGAGAAGGAGAGTAGAGCTAGCTATCACTTTTTTGTGTTTATCTGTTTCAGAATTTATTTCAGATACTTATATAGAGCTGTCAATTTACGCCATGCTTTACATTTATATATATATATTATACATTAACATCAGTCCCTGCCCTCAAGGAACTTACAATCTATGATCTCTGACTCACATTCATATACATACTAGGGCCAAATTAGGCAAAAGCCAATTAACCTACCAGAATTCTTTGGAGTGTGGGAGGAAAACTGAGTACCCAGAGGAAACACATGTAAGGACAGGGAGAACATGCAAACTCCAGGCAGGTAGTGCTATGGTTGGGATTTAAACTAATAACTCTATTTCTGCTAGGCAGAAGTGCTAATCACTTAGCCACTGTGCTGCCCAGTAAAGAATGCAGAATGTTTACCTTTATTTTTAATCAGTTTCATCTTGTTCAGGTCATCCGTTATGTTGACAGCTGGATAGAAAAAAAACACAAAGCTGAAGAGACTGAACATTGTAATGATGTTTTTCTTCAATTCCTCTCTAAATGACAATGGTCACCAGGACATATATACAGGGTGGAACTCCTCAAGTGGGAGTCAAGTCACAGACCACAAATAAATAAACTCAGAGATTCCAATCCTGCTTTTTATCCAAAAGAATTTGAGCTGTTTGAGAATTTCCTATAATTACCTGATTTCTGCAGATCAGATATACCCTTTTTCAATGCAGAATCTAAAAAATAAAATATAATAATAAAAAAAAAGTAAATATAAATCAGAAACATTGGACAACAAAACTCTCCTCCGACCAGAAGGGTAATCAGACTACGCAGTAAACATGTGACTGCTCAGAACTACAATCGTTCAGAACACGGACAGCGATAAAGCTTTACAATTGATTCAGAAAGTGACATTAGAAGGGTGAGTCACTTCCCTAACTATTTCAGTTGTGTATGTACAGTATATTTAAGCTTGAGCTATTGAGCTCTGTGCATAATAAGTTTTTTTTCTAAGAAAACAGATAAAGAGAGCCTAGAAAACATGTAGAAAGGAGCAGATAGAGAGAAAGATAATTTTAATATTGGTTACAAGGCCTTCCTTGTGTATCTGCACTTGACACTAATTTATCAAAGGTACTAGCACTGCGTGTTTTTTTTTTTTTTGTTTTTTTTTTTACACACACAGAGCTGGAGGGTGCAGGTTATTGGGGCCTGCACTGATGTTGGGGGAGGTTCTCTGGCCTTAAACCACTTCCCAACTGTGAGGGGTCCCTCTACAGGAGAGCCCTTTACCAAGTACTTGGTTGACTGGCTTTGGCCTAGGTAGACTTTAGTGTGCCTTGCACCCCAGGGAGTTCAGTATCAGAGGTCCCTCTTTTTTGCAGGCTTGGACATTTCTCCACCATCTATGCATTTATTTGTGTGCTGCAATTTCACGGTTCACAGGGAATTTGGCAATGCACAGCATAGCAGAGCTATGGTCTCCTTCCACTACCCTCTTCCTCCACAGAAGTATGTATGCAGGATCTCCTTCCACTGCCTCCTCCTCCACAGAATTATGTATGCAGGATCTCCTCTTACTACCTCCTCCACAGAATTATGTATGCAGGGTCTCCTTCCACTACCTCCTCCTCCACAGAATTATGTATGCAGGATCTCCTTCCACTACCTCCTCCTCCACAGAATTATGTATGCAGGGTCTCCTTCCACTACCTCATCCTCCTCAGAATTATGTATGCAGGATCTCCTTCCATTACCTCCTCCTCCACAGAATTATGTATGCAGGATCTTCTTCCACTACTTTCTCCTCCACATAATTATATATGCAGGATCTCCTTCCACTACCTCCTCCTCATCCACATATGTATGCCTGATCTCCTTCCACTACTTCCTCCACAGAATTATGTATCCATGGTCTCCTTCCACTACCGCCTCCTCCACAGAATTATGTATGCAGGATCTCCTTCCACTACCTCCTCCTCCACAGAATTATGTATGCAGGATCTCCTTCCACTACCTCCTCCTCCACAGAATTATGTATGCAGGATCTCCTTCAACTACCTCCTCCTCCACAGAATTATGTATCCATGGTCTCCTTCCACTACCTCCTCCTCCACAGAATTATGTATGCAGGATCTCCTTCCACTACCCTCCTCCTCCACAGAATTATGTATGCAGGATCTCCTTCCACTACCTCCTCCACCACAGAATTATGTATGCAGGATCTACTTCCACTACCTCCTCCACCACAGAATTATGTATGCAGGATCTCCTTCCACTACCTCCTCCACCACAGAATTATGTATGCAGGATCTCCTTCCACTACCTCCTCGTCCACAGAATTATGTATGCAGGATCTCCTTCCACTACCTCCTCCTCCACAGAATTATGTATCCATGGTCTCCTTCCACTACCTCCTCCTCCACAGAATTATGTATGCAGGATCTCCTTCCACTACCTCCTCCTCCACAGAATTATGTATGCAGGATCTCCTTCCACTACCTCCTCCTCCACAGAATTATGTATGCAGAATCTCCTTCCACTACCTCCACCTCCACAGAATTATGTATGCAGGATCTCCTTCCACTACCCTCTTCCTCCACAGAATTATGTATGCAGGATCTCCTTCCACTACCTCCTCCTCCACAGAATTATGTATGCAGGATCTCCTTCCACTACCCACCTTCTCCACAGAATTATGTATGCAGGATCTCCTTCCACTACCTCCTCCTCCACAGAATTATGTATGCAGGATCTCCTTCCACTACCTCCTCATCCACAGAATTATGTATGCAGGATCTCCTTCCACTACCTCCTCCTCCACAGAATGATATATGCACTTTCCATTAGACTTCACTTCTGTGTATTCATGAGCACCAATTGCAAAAGAAATCAGGGGTGATTACATACTTACAATTAGCCTTAAGTTGTGTAATTTCTTCTTTAATATCTTTATCTGAGAATGGAAAAGAATTCATATGAGTGAATGTTCCTTGATGCTTGAAAACTCACAAGAGCAAATATTTCCATGATTGGGAGGCACAGCAGTGGTACATAGAAAGACATAGTATATAATTGCTGTATGCTAACTGTAAATTGAAATATGACATGACTGTGTAAACTCTCAAATGTGCAAGGGCGGAAATCCATCAATGCACAAAAAGCAGTTCCCTACTTCCCATTACTCACTACTCTCCTATTCTACTTAATTATATATTTGGGGACTCATCCCACTGCCTCTTTCACAAAGAATTATGTATGCGGGGTCTCCTTCCACTACCTCCTCCTCCACAGAATTATGTATGGAGGATCTCCTTCCACTCATACCACCTGACCTGCATGCTTTGGCCAATCACAGTGCGCTCTGCTGTGAGAGCCATGATTTGCCAAAGGCAGGGTGCCTTAGGCCAATTATGGCTCAGGGGGCTAAGTCCATGCCCCACACTATTTAAGGCTGCTTACATAGCAGCTGTACATAGTGTAATGAATGAGAGCAGCAAAATGAAATTTCTAAAAGGAAAGATTGTCATTTAAAACTGGTTGCGGCTGTAATGTATTGTCGGATATTGTCGCAATATACATAAAAATCATTGAAAAAAACGCTGTGAGTTGCCCCCCCTCAGTCCATTACCAGACCCTTTGGGTCTAGTATGGATATTAAGGGGATCCCTGAGCCAAAATTAATTAAAAAAATGGCGTGGGGGCACCCCCTAAAATCCATTCCAGGCCCTACAGGTCTAGTATAGATTTTAAGGATAACCCTGTGCCAAAATGTAAAAAAAAAAAAAATGGCATGGGGGTCCCTCCCAAATCCATACCAGACCCTTATCCGAGCTCACAACCTGGCAGGCCGCAGGAAATGCGGGGACGAGAGAGCACCCCCCACCTGAACCATACCAGGCCACATGCCCTCAACATGGAAAGGGTACTTTGGGCCCCCCAAAACACCTTGTCCCCATGTTGATAGGGACAAGGGCCTCTTCCCCACAACCCTTGCCTGGTGGTTGTGGGGGTCTGCGGGTGGGGGGGGGCTTATCGGAATCTGGAAGCCCCCTTTAACAAGGGAGCCCCCAGATCCCACCCCCCCATGTGAATAGGTGTGGGGTAGAAAAAAGTGTCAAAAAAGTAAAAATGACAGCAGACAGTTTTTGACAATTCCTTTATTTTAAAAAAAAGTAGTGTTCTGTGATGTCCATCAATCTTTAATCACAGCGCCGACGGTCCAGAGAAAAAAAAAATGGAAAAACTCCACCTGAATGGGAGGCGTCCCCACTGACTGCAGCCTTTTCCCAATGACAGCTGTTATATAGCTGAGGGCGTGGCCACCCTGTGACGTAAATGGGTGACCCCGTCCCCCTCTGACATCACATGATGTCAGAGGGGACAGGGTCACCCGGTTATGTCACCGGATGGCCCGCCCTTGCCTATATAACAGCTGTCAAAGCTGTATGCAGGGTCTCCTTCCACTATCCCCTCCTCCACAGAATTATGTATGCAGGGTCTCCTTCCACTATCCCCTCCTCCACAGAATTATGTATGCAGGATCCCCTTCCACTACCTCCTCCTCCACATAATTATGTATGGAGGATCTCCTTCCACTACCTCCTCCTCCACAGAATTATGTATGGAGGATCTCCTTCCACTACCTCCTCCTTCACAGAATTATGTATGCAGGATCTCCTTCCACTACCCTCCTCCTCCACAGAACTATGTATGGAGGATCTCCTTCCACTACCTCCTCCTCCACAGAACTATGTATGGAGGATCTCCTTCCACTACCTCCTCCACCACAGAATCATGTTTTCTGCTCTTTCCACTGACATTTTACTGCTGAGAGTATGGAAGTAGCTGCTGAATCCTCTCAAAAGTAACCCTCGGTTCACAAACACTCACCATTCTTCATCTGTAATATTTCCTTTTGCGTACTTTTATCTAAAAGAAAAGAGAAATGGAACCCTCAACTGTTGGAGAGATCAGATGATCAAATGCAGTTACAGAAATATCTAAACAGATTTGTCAACACATCTTCACTGTGGGCATCACAGGACCTCATTCACATACAATAATTCATCATATAATTTTAAAGTGAACCTCTCATCGTTCATGGGGATTCATGGTGGGTGTAAAATGTTTAGTAATGTGTCCTTGTAATATTTCTAGGTATTTATTACCTCTAAAAGATATCACAGAACTCCCCCTGCCTTCATCTGCCTTTCTCTACAGAGGGATGGTGCCTAGTACAGATGGTTAATAACCAGTGGAACATCCCAATTAAAAAAAAAAAAATGCTTCCCACATAAAATACAAATATAGAAAACACCGAAAGATGTCTAAAACCCCAAAGCCACCATCCACGTTCTTTAAAGGGAAGTCTTACTGCAAAAAAGCCATATAACCTTAAATTAGGGCCATATCAATATTAACTAAGTCAATATACACTGAAAATAAAGACCCCCCCCCCCCCCCCCAAATGCCACCACCCTAAAACAGATATTTTTTAAAGAAAAAAAAAAGAAAACTTCATCTCTCAGTTGTGCTGGATTGATGGCTACAATATGAATGTCCACCATGTAGATAAGATTGGAGAGGAATTTCTAAAATGGGTTTAACCCTTTCGCTACCAGAGCTGTTTTTGCATTTTTTTTTTTTTTTTTGCACTCATGTTTACAAAATAATTTTAGACCTGAAGATTGCATTAAACCCCCAAAATGTCATATATTTTCTGAAAGCAGACAAGCTAGTGAATACAATTGTGGCAGTTACTATTTTTTTTTTGTTACACTATAATTGCTCAAAGGTCTATAAAATGCTAAATTTCTTTTTTTTTTTTTTTTAACATTACCTCTTTATTCGACATTTTCTTATTTACCAGTTTTACAATATCCATACATACAACAATTTTAACGCTGATTTTACAAAGTATATATTTTAAATTCTAATTTCTTATCACCATCGATCCCCAGCAGTGACTATATACCACAAGTAGAATTACCTACACAAAATTCATTCATAACAAAACAAATAACAAGAAGAAACAAATAAAAAAACAAAAAGGGAAAGAAGGAAAAAAAAAAAAAAACCAAGCCCCCTCCCTCTCCACCTTCTCCCCCCACGCCGCTCAACACTTCCCATACAGCCTATATTTTTCCTATCCACTCTCTCTTCTTACATTCTTTACTATTATATTTGGAACCCAAGAGAATGAGGCCAGACCTGGTGTTATTAACCAGGGACCCCACAGCTTAACTAATATATCGATTGTACCCCTTTTCTGATAAACCTGTCACTCCATTAATATTGCCTCATTTACCTGGGAGCGCCATTCCTCAAATACTGATACACTGGAAGACATCCATTTTCTAGCTATTAACTTACGGGCTATAAATAATAGTCTACCAATTGAAATTGACATTTCCCTCGGATATAGCTCTTCATTAAGATAACCCAGTAAACATATTTTGGGGGTCCAATTCTATCTGGCTGTTATAAACCCCATCAATTGTGGACACCACTTCTCGCCAGTATCTGACCAGTTTAGGACAAATTTCCAAAGCATATGGAGCAGATCTGTCTGGGGTTGCTTACATCTTGGGCAATCTAAAGTTTCCCTCCGCCTCCACTTATATAATTTTACTGGAGTCCTATATGTCCTTTAGATAATAAACAGTTGTGATAAGCATTGTGTAGATGATAAAGAAACCATCAGTGCCCTCTTCAGAATATTTTACCATTCCTCCTCCAGTATAACCCCCACATCCATCTCCCAACCCTTTCTGCCTGGGCTATCCAAAATATCTTGATAATTCACCATAAGTTATTATTATTATTATTATACGAGATTTATATAGCGCCAACAGTTTACGCAGCTCTTTACAATTTATAAGGGGGACAACACAATTACAGTACAGTTCAATACAAAAGGTACAGGAGGGCCCTGCTTGTAGAGCTTACATTCTAAAGGGAGGGGGTGGTGGTACAAAAGGTAAGAGCTGCAAGAATAATTTGATGGGGGTGGCTCAGGGACAGTTATGTGGGTGTGGGATAGGCTTCCCTGAATAAATGAGTTTTCAGGGATCTCCTAAAGGTGGACAGGGTAGGGGCTGATCGGACATACTGGGGCAGGGCATTCCAGAGGATGGGAGAGGCTAAGTTGGCTATATACTAGCGAGATTAAGCCTTTTTTTCTCCCTGCCCCTGCTAATAAAGATATCAATGGCATTGGTCTTATAGTCATCCCTCCTCCTTTAAACTGGGAATAGACTGCATGTCGTAGTCGTATTTATAAAAGTTATTATGCGGCAATTTATATAATTCCTGTAGCTCCTGAAAAGACCGTGTAGCACTTTAAGCCTAAAGCTGAGGAACATATTGTATTGCTTTAGAACACCAATATTCAAACCCTCTAGTTTACAAAGTTCTCCAAAGTACCTATTCCTCCATATTGGAGAGAATTCTGACACCCCTTCATATTTCATTGTACGCCTCATTTCCTGCCATACTTTATTCATTAGCACCAATGTTGGGCTAGAGTGAGTGCAGGTAAATGATCCTGATTCTAGTTGGGCCATAAGGTTATAGCTCAAACATTGACTTAATAGCATAGCCTGTATTGGATCTCTCTGCAATCCATTGTCCCCCACCCTGCAAAATGCTGCAATTGGGAAGCTATAAAATACACTCTTGGCTGTGGCACTGCTAGACCCCCCCCCCTCTTTAGTTCTCTGAAGGGTAGACAGTCTAATCCTAGAGCTCTCACCTTTCCATAATAGCTCACGAAAAGGAAAATCTATTTTTTTTAACCATTTTAACAGAATCCATATAGGTGAATTATGTAAAACATATAATAATTGGGGGGGCCCACATCATTTTTATCAGGTTTGCTTGGCCCACGACTGATGGGGTAACTTGGACCATGCTATACTTTTTGTTTAAATTTCTCCAGGATGGGAGTTAAATTATAATGCAAATAATCTTTCAACCTTGGGTATATCCATATTCCTAGATATTTAAAAAACTTCACAACCTTAACTTGTTGGGCCTCCTTCGGTATATTAAAACTCAGTTCATCAAGTGGGAATAGGACCAATTTGTCCCAAATAATAGTAAGGCCTGAGAATGAGCCAAATTTTTTTATAAGGGTCATTAAGGATATCAAGGAATTGTCCATATCACCAAGGAACAACAGTGCGTCGTCCGCATATAATGATATCTTTTCGTGCCCCTCTAATAAACCCACAGATATCCTCCGATTGTCGAAGCGCTTCTGCTAGCGGCTCCACAGCCAGTTCAAACAATAATGGGGACAATGGCCACCCTTGTCTGGCGCCTCTTGATAATGAAAAGAACTCTATCACTTCCCCCTTAATTTGCATACAAACCCTTGGGTCAGAGTATAGTAGCTTGATCCATTGTATAAAGTTATGTCTCAGGCCAAACCTAATACCTCCCAAATGTATGTCCACTCGACGCTGTTGAACGCTTTTGCAGCGTTGAGTGACAGAATAGCCCTCCTCCCCAGGTTGTCTACTGGTAACTGCATATTTAAAAAAAGTCTCCTCAAAATGATCACTGTAGACCTAGTATGTATACAACCAGATGGATCAATTTCTGCATGACTCTACCCAATCTAGCTGCCAGCATCCTGGCCAGAATCTTAGCATCCGAGTTTGATAACAATATCGGGTGATAAGATTCCGGAGCCAAAGAATCCTTATCTGGCTTTAGTAGCACTATAATACAAGCTAAAATGCTAAATTTCAGTAAAAAATAGCAATAGTAAGGAGCGTGGCTACCAGAATATCGTAGCCCGTACGCTCAGGAAACGCGTCGCTCGCCAGTGACGTCACGGCTGTGCGCCTGCTCTCCATCTGCACTCCTGGCCTAGTTTTGAGACACATCGCTACCGCGGCCAGCTTCAGCGTTTACAACGAGCCACACGCACATCAGCAGGAACCACTGTGACTAATCTGACGAACTGTCCTATGATGGATCATCCCTCTGGCTTTTTAGATGCTGTTTTTAACATCACCCAAATGTGAGTTGTTTGCACATTGTTTTTTAATAAATGGTTTTCATACTACACCCAGAGGCGCCTTTCCCCTTGTGTTCTACCTCAAGTGCCCTGGTCATTATTCCACGCAGCGTGTGCTCCAACAGGTGGACAAGAGGGACAGTGTCACTGATGCATACACTGTCACTGCTCACCATCCTTGTGGCCTCCTCAAATGGTAACAGGACAGTGCATGCATCCCTGATCATAGCCCACTGGTGTGGGGAAAAAAAAACAAAAGTCCCCTGACCCTGTCCTGGTGCCATAGTTGCATAGGTACTCATTGATGGCCCTCTGCTGTGTGTGCAGCTGCTGCAGCATGGCCAACGCTGAGTTCCACCTGGTGGGCATGTCACAGATTAGGCAGTTCTTAGGCAGGTTCAATTCCTTTTGGAGGTCAGCCAGCCGAGCACTGGCATTATATGACCTGCGGAAATGCACACAGACTTTCCTGGCCTGCCTCAGGATATTCTGTAAACCCGGGTACCTGCCGAAGAACCGCTGCACCACCAGGTTAAGGACGTGAGCCAAACAGGGCACATGGGTAAGTTGTCCCTGTCCGAGGGCGGAGAGGAGTTTGGTGACATTGTCGCAAACCACCATACCTGCCTTAAGCTGGCATGGTGTCAACCAACTCTGAACCTACCCCTGCAGAGCTGACAAAATCTCTGCCCCAGTGTGGCTCCTGTCCCCCAAGCACACCAGCTCAAGCACCGCATGGCATCTTTTTGCCTGTGTGCTTGCATAGCCCCTTGAACGCCTACAGAGCACTGCTGGTTCTGAGTACAAATCAGCACAGCAAGAGGCCATGGAGGAAGAAGAATAGGAGGGAGTGGAGGAGAGAGGTGTGGCAGAATCACCACTAGTAGATTTTTGGAGGCGGGGTGGCGGAACAACCTCCAACACTACTGAACCCTGTCCTGCATCCTTTGCAGCTGCCAGAAGAGTCACCCAGTGCGCGGTGAAAGATAAGTAACGTCCCTGTCCATGCCTGCCGGACCATGAGTCAGCGGTAATATGCACCTTACCGCTGAACGCCCTGTCCAGCGAGGCCATGACATTGCCTTCCACATGCCAGTAGAGAGCCGGAATCGCCTTCCATGAGAAAAAGTGTTATTTGGGAATCTGCCACTGAGGAACCGCACATTCCACAAACTCACGGAAGGGGGCAGAGTCTACCAACTGAAGAGGCAGCAGTTGAAGTGCTAGCAATTTAGCCAAGCTAGCATTCAACCGCTGGGCAAGTGAATGGCTGGGAGTGAACTTCTTTTGGCGGTGCAGCAGCTGGAGCAGGGAAATTTGACTGGTACAATCGGACGTCGGTGTACTGATAGTAGATTGCCTGCAAGTACTTGGCTGTGGCACACCTAATTCTACACCTTCATTCCTCTCAGTGCAGGTTTCAGAGAGGACTGAAGGGGTTGGAGATCCCAACTGATGAGGAGCAAGGAGAGGTCCTCTTTGCTCTTTGGTGTGGGTCTTTTAGGTACGCTTGCCAATGAACTGCATGGCAGGTCGACATATGTCTGGTCAAGCATGTGGTGCCCAAGCGGGTGATGTTTTGGCCACGCGGGATACGCTTGAGACATATGTTGCAAATAGCAATGGTGGGATCTGATGCACTCATCTCAAAAAAGTCCCACACCAAAGAACTTTTAGAATAACGCACAGAGACAGCTGGGGGAACATGACTGCCAGATTGCTGTCCTTCTTGGGCACCCCCACTGTCTGGGCTCACGTTACTGCCTTCCTCTAGCTGGGTACCATCATCAGAGCCTTCAAAATCCTGGGCATCCTCCTGGAGCATGTACCCAACACTGTGGTCAAACAGTTCAGGGGACTCCTCAGGAGGACATGGTGTGGCTAGGGAAGGAGTGACTGATGCCATTGAGCCAAGGGAAAAGGCCACATTGGCAGCTGCTTTGCCAGACAAAGTACCCTGGGGGAATAGCATAGGGAAGCCAGGAGAGAACAGTATAGGGGAGCCAGGAGACAACAGTATAGAGGGGCCAGGAGAATACAGTATAGGGGGATCATGATAGAACAGTACAGGGGAGCCAGGAGAGAACATAATGGGGGGGGGGGCAGGAGGGAATAGTATAGGGGCGCCAGAAGAGAACAGTACAGGGAGCCAGGAGAGAACATAATGGGGGGGGGGGGCAGGAGGGAACAATATAGGGGGCCATGAGAAAACAGTATAGAGGGGCCAGGAGAGAACAGTACAGGGGAGCCTGAAGAGAACAGTACAGGGGAGACAGGAGAGAACAGTATAGGGGAGACAGGAGAGAACAGTACAGGGGAGACAGGAGAGAACAGTACAGGGGAGACAGGAGAGAACAGTACAGGGGAGACAGGAGAGAACAGTACAGGGAGCCAGGAGAGAACATTACAGGGGAGACAGGAGAGAACAGTACAGGGGAGACAGGAGAGAACAGTACAGGGAAGACAGGAGAGAACAGTACAGGGGAGACAGGAGAGAACAGTACAGGGAAGACAGGAGAGAACAGTACAGGGGAGACAGGAGAGAACAGTACGGGGGACAGGAGAGAACAGTACGGGGGACAGGAGAGAACAGTACGGGAGGCAGGAGGGAACAGTATAGAGGGGCCAGGAGAGAACAGTACAGGGGAGCCAGGAGAGAACAATATAGGGGGGTCAGGAGAGAACAGTATAAGGGAGCCAAGAGAGAGCAGTATAGGGGAGCCAAGAGAGAACAGTATAGGGGAGCCAGGAGAGAACAGTATAGGGGAGCCAGGAGATAACAGTATAGGGGAGCCAGGAGGTAACAGTATAGGGGAGCCAGGAGGTAACAGTATAGGGGAGCCAGGAGGTAACAGTATAGGGGAGCCAGGAGAGAACAGTATAGGGGGCATGAGGGAACTGTACAGGGGGCCAGGAGAGAAAAGTATAGGGAGCCAGGAGGGAACAGTATAGGGGGCCAGGAGGGAACAGTATAGTACAAGAGGGCCAGGAGGGAACAGTATAGTACAAGAGGGCCAGGAGGGAACAGTATAGTACAAGAGGGCTAGGAGGGTAGAATATAGTACATGGGGGTAAGGAGGGAATGGTATAGTGCAGAGGGGGACTGTACAGGGGGGCCAGAAGAGAAAAGTATAGGGGGACCAGGAGAGAAAAGTATAGTACAGGGAGAATATGAGGGAACTGCATAGTACAGGGGGCCAGAAGGGAACTGTATAGAACAGGGAGGCCAGGAGGAAACTGGAGGGCACAATACTGGCATCTGTAGTAGTTTACCTCATGCAGAGTGGCTTAGGGAAGCTGATGGATTGCGACTGTATCTCACACGCTGATTCTCGCCCGCCCTCCTCTGGCGCCCTCCTGAATGATGTCACACACAGGCTACTGGGATGGCAGTGATGTCAGTTGTTTTCCTCTGTGCTCTTCAGCCCTTTGGGGACCTGCTTGTGATAAATAGCAGATTGTGGTGGAACCCCTGGGGACCTCTCCCAGTTGGGAACCCCGGTTCAGATTTACTGGATTAGGTTATAAAGGACTGGTATAGTTCAGGAAGACCATATTGTTGCTGCCTCTCTCTTTCCTGGCAAAGCAGCCTGCATGCTCGGATAAGGATGTGTTTTTTTTTTTTTTTTGCTGGATGATTTCATTGATCATACTGTATATGACCATGACAATATGGGGTCAATGGTGTCACCAGGAAATCCCTTTTGTTTACAAGTAGTGTGACAGACCCAACCATGACAGAGGCTTTTAGAGAGGACTAGGGGCAAGCCTACTGATTATGGCCCAGGGACTGAGAGCAGATCATTCTCTAATGATAGACAGCCGCGTAATGGACGCTTAGAGCGAGACTTGGATTATTTCTCTGAATAAGGATATTAAAGCTTCCCTTTTGGAGTGGATGGAAAGATGTAATATTAATCTTGTACAGGGTAATGGTCAGAGGAAATATGGTGGCCCTCCTGCAGGCTGGGTTAGAGAGGCGCCTTCACTTGGGACAGAAACATTTATCAATCTACGAAGATAAATTAATTCCTCCTTTGCAGACTACTGGAATATTGTATGGGTTTGTCTCATAGACGGTTTGCCGGATATCCTGAGGTGGGGTGGGGTTTGTTATGTGTTTATTTTTAAGTAGGTCTTTCCATTGTTCTATCGTTTCTGTCTGTCTTCTCATCTATGTGTTTATACTTATAATAATGTGTATTGTACAGCACTTTGTATTCAGGGTTGTAGGTGCTGAATGGTCTGGTCACCTAGGCTGGTTTAAGGGCCTAGTTAATTAGCTCATGTTAATGATATCACTGTCAGCTATTAGTTGCCAGAGGTGGATTAGCATAGTTTATGTTGGGTGTTCTTTAGTTATGTTAATTATATTCCTGTATACAGTTTCCTTTGCATACGATAATGTGCCCAAGCTTTTATCAGATTTTGTGTGGTATATAAGTTCTCTGTAAGTTTTCAATAAACAGTTTTAGGTTTTTCACCACCCTACTCTGTGTCCCGACTAGTGACTGGTTGGCCTGCGGCATCTGGTATGTTACCGGGCAAGGGAAGCGTATACAATGGACATACTCCTCTTGAGTACCGGGTTCCAACACAAGTAGAAACAGATGAAAGATTGTAACCATCATTTAGCAGCACATTTTCTTCTATTTAAACAACGCTTTAGTATATCCTACAGTTTTGCATTGGTACTGTACATGTTGGCAGCGCCCAGCAAACCATGTCCTTTGCCTATCACTTGACCAATTGGCCTTGACAACGATCAGAATAAAAGTTCAAGATTCACCTCAAATTGACTTCACAAGGGTGTACATTAACATTTGCACTTTGGGGATGCGTTCACTAAATGTCATGTGAACTAAATTCAGGCACATTCACTCATCACAAATCCTCACACACACACACGCAAGAGGTAGAGGAATAATTTTATAGCTGCGACATCAGTGCTTGCTAAGGATGTCATGGGTGCTAGCCCCAACCATATCCTTAGCAACCTTTGGCATCACCCAGTCCATTCATCTACATAGCCACGGTTGCTATGATTGTGGTGGGTGTCTGCACCTGCTGCTTCCTTAGCAACCATTGACAGCATTAAACTACCATATTTGTCCACACTGCACAACCTAAACCTTTTGGCTTACAGCTAGACTGTACAGGGTCACAACATTTTTAATGGTGGTCCCGTCCTTCTTCCTACATCCCATGCACGCCCCTTCCTCTTACATTCCCTGCACCAAATTCCTCCTTCAATGCATCTGCTGAACCCTACATCCCCTGTGTGTATTTCCCCCTAACATCTTTTACACCCCTTCCCCTTACATCCCCTATAAGCCCTCACACCCTGTGCACACCCTTATATTTTCTTCCTGAATACAGTTATCAGTGTCCAGAGGTGAGCAGAACAGAGAAGAATAATTAAGGAAAATTTATCAAAATTTGTACTTTTTCAAGTTTGGCGCTGCCTTCTTTAACCCTGCCACCCTAGGTGCCAAACCCCCTGAGTGCTGTTATGGTAAATACACTGCTCAGAAAACATTAAAGAAGAATTTTTGATCAGGGCACCACCAGAGTTAGCACCAAGTCAGTTAAACTCCTGGGATTTTGATCTGGTCAGGTAAGTAGCAGAGGGGGTTATTAATCAGTTTCAGCTGCTTTGGTGTTAATGAAATTAACAGGGGGGGGCGTGGCTGGACGAGATACAGGGAGGATGTGTGGACGCTGTGCTCCGTAAAGGCAAATTCCATCCACTGCCATCCCTGCCTCATTTACCCTTGAGGGAAGCTTATTTACTGCTGGGAACAACCTAAACCCTCTCCGCTACAGATCCGGCCGGATCTTGACTGGAATCCAGCAAAGTCAGGCTTCTCTGGGCCTTCTGCCTGTCCCGCACTGAAGTCTCCCGCCGCCATATTGGGGCCTACGGCTCGCCCGGAGCCTGCCACTTTCCTACGCTGCGGACCGGGAGACGAGTAAAGGCCTTGCTCGGGACCCCCCATCCGGGACGTCCGGGACGCCATCTAGGAGAGCTGGATATCCGCATTGTGAAGGAGAACTGAACGGGACCTCTTCCCTTCATCCCGGATCCCCTCACGGCCTGCCGCCATTTATAGGCCTATCATCCGGACACCTGCAGCCCTGGACTCCGTGAGTAAAAGGGCATACACCTGATCCTTTTTCCGCTGCTGCCCTATATAGTATCTGACCCCCAGAGACCCTACCTTCAGGCCCTAAAGATCCAATTCGGGCCTGTGAGGAGCGGCATCCACCCGACCGGCCTCAGCCATTAGGAAAGACCACGGCTTCGGCCTAGTCCTGGAAGCTGGCGGCCATCTTGGTACTCCAAGTACCCCTCCAACCTAATCCCTTTAGTTTAATCAACTATTAATTACCGGCAAACATCAAATTCTTCAATTACCTGCAAACTTCATAGTTTGCCAACATTGTAAAAAAAAAATGTGGGACACTTTTGTGGCTGTAGGCGGAGCTGTACAATAATTAGGGGGCGGGGCATTCGTTTGTAGGTGTGTCTTAGGGAAAATATACAACTGCGGCGTGAGAAGCGGCGAAAAATGGGCGTGGTTTACGCGTCATAGTGAGCGTGGCTTAAATGGGCGTGGCTCAAGAGGGTGTGGTTAGAGTCTGAGATGAATGAGGGATGGAGAGGGGGAGAGGGGGAGAGGGGGAGAGGGAAATGACGGGACAGCAGCCCTAGATCCTACACAACAATAGAAATATGTGTATTCTAGAAAGTTTAACAATCAGCAGATAAAGATACTCCAAACACCTGGTGTTAGCACTTCAATCATCCCGGCACCATGGTTGTTATGGTGTCAGGATGATTGAAGTGCATTATTTCTATTATTACATTGTAATATAAAATGAAATCATTCAACTCACCATAATGCAGAATCAGTGGGATCCCTGAGCGTGTCACTAGCCACGTCGCCTGCCACCAGTCCTTGCATCAGGTGCCCCCAGCAGAGTCCGTCCTTGCATCAGGTGTCCCCAGCGGAGCCCCCCCTCACACCAGGAGTCCCCAGTGGAGCCCCCCTCACATCAGGTGTCCCTAGCAGAGCCCCCCTCCCATCAGGTGTCCCTGGCGGAGCCCCCCCTCACATCAGGTGTCCCTGGCAGAGCCCCCCTCACATCAGGTGTCCCTGGCAGAGCCCCCCTCACATCAGGTGTCCCCAGTGGAGCTCCCCTCACATCAGGTGTCCCTGGCAGAGCCCCCCTCACATCAGGTGTCCCCAGTGGAGCTCCCCCTCACATCAGGTGTCCCTGGCAGAGCCCCCCCCTCACATCAGGTGTCCTCAGTGGAGCTCCCCTTACATCAGGTGTGTCCCCAGTGGAGCCCCCCTTACAAATTCCCACAGCGGTGCGGTGCGCCCCCCCTCCCCTACCTCAGAGGTGTCCGCCGGTGTCTTGTCGAATACCGCATGGCAAAACCCCCGCCCCTTTCCTTAACAGACTGGCAGCGGAGCGGGGGTAGGCGGGGTGAGGCGGAGCGGGGAGGAGCTCCGTTTAGCCCCCCCCAGCCGTCTTCCTGAGCTTGCGTGTCACTAGCCACGTCGCCTGCCACCAGCCGTCCGCCCGTGCATCAGGTGCCCCCAGCAGAGTCCGTCCTTGCATCAGGTGTCCCCAGCGGAGCCCCCCTCACACCAGGAGTCCCCAGCGGAGCCCCCCTCACATCAGGTGTCCCTAGCAGAGCTCCCCTCCCATCAGGTGTCCCTGGCGGTGCCCCCCCTCACATCAGGTGTCCCCGGTGGAGCTCCCCCTCACATCAGGTGTCCCCAGCGGAGACCCCCCTCACATCAGGTGCCCCCAGCGGAGCCCCCCCTTACATCAGGTGCCCCCAGTGGAGCCCCCCCTCACATCAGGTGTCCCCGGCGGAGCTCCCCCTCACATCAGGTGTCCCCGGCGGAGCTCCCCCTCACATCAGGTGTCCCCGGTGGAGCCCCCCCTCACATCAGGTGTCCCCGGCGGAGCCCCCCCTCACATTAGGTGTCCCTGGCGGAGCCCCCCTCACACCAGGTGTCCCTGGCAGAGCCCCACCTCACATCAGGTGTCCCTGGCAGAGCCCCACCTCACATCAGGTGTCCCTGGCAGAGCTGTCCCTGGCGGAGCCCCCCTCACATCAGGTGTCCCTGGCGGAGCCCCCCTCACATCAGGTGTCCCTGGCGGAGCCCCCTCACATCAGGTGTCCCTGGTGGAGCCCCCCTCACATCAGGTGTCCCTGGCAGAGCCCCCCCTCACATCAGGTGTCCCCGGCGGAGCTCCCCCTCACATCAGGTGTCCCCAGCGGAGCCCCCCTCACATCAGGTGCCCCCTAGCGGAGCTCCCCCTTACATCAGGTGTCACCAGCGGAGCCCCCCCTCACATCAGGTGCCCCCAGCGGAGCCCCCCCTCACATCAGGTGCCCCCAGCGGAGCCCCCTTACATCAGGTGCCCCCAGCGGAGCCCCCCTCAGATCAGGTGTCCCTGGCGGAGCCCCCCTCACATCAGGTGTCCCTGGCGGAGCCCCCCTCACATCAGGTGTCCCTGGCAGGGCCCCCCTCACATCAGGTGTCCCTGGCAGAGCCCCCCTTACATCAGGTGTCCCTGGTGGAGCCCCCCCTCACATCAGGTGTCCCTGGCGGAGCCCCCCTCACATCAGGTGTCCCTGGCGGAGCCCCCCCTCACATCAGGTGTCCCTGGCGGAGCCCCCCTCACATCAGGTGTCCCTGGCAGAGCCCCCCTCACATCAGGTGTCCCCAGTGGAGCTCCCCTCACATCAGGTGTCCCTGGCAGAGCCCCCCTCACATCAGGTGTCCCCAGTGGAGCTCCCCCTCACATCAGGTATCCCTGGCAGAGCCCCCCCTCACATCAGGTGTCCTCAGTGGAGCTCCCCTTACATCAGGTGTGTCCCCAGTGGAGCCCCCCTTACAAATTCCCACAGCGGTGCGGTGCGCCCCCCCCTCCCCTACCTCAGAGGTGTCCGCCGGTGTCTTGTCGAATACCGCATGGCAAAACCCCCGCCCCTTTCCTTAACAGACTGACAGCGGAGCGGGGGTAGGCGGGGTGAGGCGGAGCAGGGAGGAGGGTGGGCGGCGATGGAGGAGCTCCGTCTAGCCCCCCCCAGCCATATTCCTGAGCTTCTTCAAGATGGCGGCCGGCGGAGACATTGTCTCCGCCGCCCGCAGACCTCTAGCGGCGGCGGGCGGCGACGGCGGCGAAAATCGAGAACCGGATTTCTCGGGACATTTCCTGGGACACCAAAAATTCGGGAATGGAGTGTAAGTCCCTGGAATGTCACGGGAAATCCGGGACAGTTGGCAACTATGGGCGTGCAGGGAAGCAGACATGTAAGAGGAGAACTTTGATCCCCGTCTCTTTAATAGATGCTCCTACAAAGCTAGCGGTTCCTTATTAATTACAGGAGCGGTATAATAACAAGCTATCTGATCCTTCCTAACACTGCATGGGGAAGATTGGCTTCCAGAAGGCAATATATAGAGGCTTTATCCCACCGCCATCGTCGCGGACCCCTAATAACATGGAGCACTTTTTATATAAACAACGATCCCCAACCTCCAGTGAACAACTGGGATCTTCGGACACTGCTGACTCTCATATTCTGCCGGAAGGCATGACCCAGGATGATAACAGATCCCAATTTTCTCAGCACTCTCTCCCACCCGACCACCCCGTAGATGTAGTGACAGTAGCTGTTCTAGATACAAAGTTGAACTCATTACTACACGATCTAACCCGCAGCATCGCTAAAGAGGTGGGCAAAATAGCGCATGAGTTACAGGGTGAAATTGACCAGCTAGGTGAACGCACCAACACATTGGAGAACAAATTCGATGAACTGACCCAATATGTACATGTTCTCGAAGAGGACAACTCCAACCTGAAACATACAGTCTCCCAACTCCAACTTCAACAGGAAGACCTGGAAAACCGTGAAAGACGTCAGAACCTGAGGATCAGGGGAGTCCCTGAAGCGGTGAGTGACAAGGAATTACGTCCCTATCTTTTAGGCCTGTTCGTTACTTTAGCCCCACACTTCCCGGACATAGACTGGCGTATGGACAGGGCGCACAGATCTCTGGCCCCAAAACCTCCTCCTAATGCTAATCCCAGAGATGTTATCGTCCGCTTCCACTTCTACGAGAGCAAGGAGGCCCTCACACTTGCAACGCGTAACAAGTCACGTATTGACTATAAACAACACAAGATCCAGATATTCAATGACCTCTCCCCAATCACTTTGGCCAAAAGGCGCAGTTTCCATCCTGTCACTACTCATCTACAAAACCACCAGGTTCCTTACCGCTGGGGATTCCCCTTCCGCTTAACCGTTTCCAAAGATGGCGTTCAACATTCCCTGAGAGACCTTTACGAAAGTGAAGCTTTTATCCACAGTCTAGGCCTTCCGATTTTGCCCGATGAAGATTCTCTACCCCAAGTTCCGAACCCCAAACCACTCACCACGCCAGCCAAAATCTGGACCCCAGTTCAACAAAGATCCCAGAAGAACTTCTCCACCCCACAACGAGCCAATAATCACAGATATCCAACCTGATGTGACTTATTTTTTTTTCTTTCCTTTTTTTCTCAATTTTTGCTCTTTTTTCCATGGCTGGATAATACTTGCCATGGATATCCCAGTGACCTCACTGTGATTGGGTCACTTTGTTGAGAGGTCACACCTCTTACTGATGTTTCCATTCGATGCCTTTTTGGTGGTCGTTTTCCACCTTTAACATTTCTTCTATTTTCTTTTACCAGCTTGTCTTAGATTTATCTGCTTGTTTATAATAATATGCCAAATACCTTTGTTCCTCCTGTCTGTTTGTTTTTCTTTTTACAAAAAACAGAGACGAGGACCTCCCCACCTCCCCCCTCCTCCATTAGTTCCTGCAGGCTAACATGCCCCCCCTTATGACCCAAGGCTTTTGCCTGGGCAGCCTGAAATTTTTTCTCAGGCTTTTCAAAAATTATTTTTTCCTTTTTCCTTTTTTATTGTTTTTTCTCTCCCCATTTTTTATACTATATCAGCACTTTTCTGTATGACCAAATATGGCCCTCAAGGTTTATTCCTGTAATGTAAAAGGATTAAATTCTATAGGCAAACGGTGGCAGGCTTTAAAAGAATTTAAATCATCCAAAGCAGAGGTGATTATGGTTCAGGAAACCCATTTTAAATCCGGGGGCTCCTTTAAATTTGCTTCTAGACACTTTCCCATAGCATATACTGCTTCTGATCCCTCTGGAAAAGCGGGAGTGGCAATTCTTATTAAACGCTCGTGCCCAATTAAGATTCTCTCTTCCTACTTAGACCCTCATGGTAGGTTCATATTCCTGAAGTGTAGTCACCTATCTACCTCCTTTTCCTTGGTAAACATATATGCACCAAATGTAGGACAAATCGGTTTCCTTGCAAAAGTTTTTGAGAAACTACAACCCTTCTCCCAGCCTTTTATAATCATAGGAGGCGACTTCAATCTGTGCATGTCCCGACCAGGGACAGGAAAACTTTATTCCAAACCACTCCGCAATCTGCCTCCAAGAAATTATCAACATCCCTTTGCAAACTAGTTAGATCTCATAATCTTTTTGACTCCTGGAGGATAAAACACCCAACCCAAAAACATTATACATTTTATTCTCACCCTCACAAGTCTTATTCTAGATTAGATTATTTCCTTATTACAGGTCCTCTACTTCCCTATGTAGTCTCTTCTGAAATAAATCCTATTACCTGGTCGGATCATGCACCTATTGAACTCAATGTCCTATTGACAAAATCTTTTACTAAATCCTGCCACTGGCGCCTCAATGAATCTTTGCTTAAAAAGCCTTTATCTCAAACCCAATTACAGCAGAAACTAACTGAATTTTTCCAGATTAATGATGGCTGTGTTTCGGAGATTTCCACCCTGTGGGAGGCCCATAAAGCCATGCATAGCTATGGGCTCTCGCCTAAAAAAGGATTCTGTACAACTCAAAAATGATCTTATTACTCAACTGCAGATAGCTGAAGGAAATTTACTGGCCTCCCCCACGGTGGAAAAATTGAGAAATGTCAACTCAATCCGGGATCGGATTAAATCTTTTGATATGAACCAAATTTCCAAATCCATGTTGTGGGCTAAGCAAAAATTTTACGATTACGCAAACAAACCACATAGGATGCTGGTTAACAAATTAAAACCACGGCCCTTTCTATCGATCCCCGATCATTTGATACAATCTGATGGCACCCCCACATATTGTCTGAAAGCTATGTCAAAAGTCTTTGGTGACTTTTATAGTCGGCTTTATAACTGTTTAGGTCCTGATTCGCATCCTCAATTTTCACAATCTGAGTTTGATAAATTTATAGATTCCCTTCCGCTACCAAAAATTTCTGTCGATCATATAACCTCTCTTAACTCACCGATTACTGGGGAGGAAATAGGAGAGCTGATTAAAAATCTTCCAATTCACAAATCTGACGGTCTTCCTTACATTTATTATAAAACTTTTGCACAAACTTTAACCCCCTATCTACAATCCCTATTCTCCTCTTTCTTCATGGGATCCATCCCGCATTCACAATTCTTACATGCAAACATAACAGTAATTCCTAAGCCAGGTAAGGACCCTGCACTGCCTGACAACTACTGCCCAATCGCTCTATTGAATTCAGATTACAAAATTTTTACCAAGATATTAGCTAATAGATTATCCCCTCTATTAACGTTCCTGATCCACAGGGACCAGGTAGGATTTGTTCCCACAAGACATTTTGGAGATAATACAAGAAGAACCATAGGTTTGATAGACCTAATAACTAGAACCAAACGTCCCACCATAGTCTTGAGCTTAGATGCTCAAAAAGCTTTCGATCGATTAAGTTGGCCCTTCATGTTCGCAGTTTTAACCCGATTCGGATTCTCAGGCCCCTTTATACAAGCTCTACATATCCTATATTCCCTCCCCACGTCTCAAGTCCAGTTGTCCTCCTATATCTCACAACGATTTACTCTCAGTAATGGCACGAGACAAGGCTGCCCTCTGTCGCCCCTATTATTTATACTAAGTCTAGAACCTTAAGCAGCAGCTATTAGATCCCATCCTAATATCAGGGGAATTTCATTGCGACATCAGGACTACAAACTCTCTCTTTTTGCAGACGACATTTTACTAACCATCACACATCCCGATATTTCATTACCCTCCTTACATGAAACTCTCTCCACATTTGGGTCCTTATCGGGTTTTCGTATTAATCAGACCAAAACAGAAGCTCTCCCCATCAATATACCCTCAGGTATACTCAGCTCCTTACAAAACAGATTTAAGTATAGATGGTGCCAGACCTCACTAAAATATTTAGGAATTCATCTTACCCCTTCATATCACTCTCTTTACCAAGCTAATTTCCCTCCTTTGTTTGCAGAAATTGCTAAACTCCTACAACATTGGTCTTCCATCCCAATTTCCCTTCTTGGCAGGATTAACGTTCTTAAAATGTCGGTACTGCCCAAATTATTGTATCTCTTTGAAACGCTTCCGGTTCCAGTCCCTATGTCACAGTTGAAAAATCTCCAGAGAAAGTGCCTTAACTTTGTTTGTAATAATGCATCCCATAGAATTGCTCATTCGGTAGTCCTTTCTCCTAGAGCTAAAGGTGGGTTGGCCGCCCCCGACTTTATTAAATATTATTATGCCTCTCATCTTAGAGTACTGACTGCATGGACCTCAAGAAAAGCTGCAAATAGATGGGCTGAAATTGAAATGGGGATTACTGCCCCAGTACATCCGTGCTATATGCTATGGCCATCCTCAAAGAAATTCATACCCCAACTAAGGTCTTTGTGTCTTTCCCCGATGCTTTTTACGCTATCAATCTGGAAAAGATGTATGGATAAATTTCATCTTTCCTTACCTTGCTCCCCTCTCCAGAATATTCTTTTCAACCCAGACATCCCGGACGGACTATCTTATTTGCGAACAATTCCGTGGACACATGCAGGTATATTTCAGCTGCGACATTTGGTTCACCCAGTAACACGTAAGCTTTTACCTTTCTCAGTCCTCAAAGAAAAACACGTTTTACTGAACTCTACAGAATACTTTTACTTACAAATTAAACATTTTTTCCAATCCAACTTCCCCTCATTATCCTTAGAAAAACCCACAGATTTTGAATTGCTGTGTACAAATGGCCCATACGAACCAAAATTAATCTCATCCATATATAAAATACTCCAGGCAATACCCCCTTTAACTGACTCCATACATAAATACATGACAAAATGGTCCAAAATGCTAAATAGATCAATTTCATTATTAGATTGGGGTAAAATCTGGGAGTCGGCTTTTAAAGTTTCCAGATGTGTGGCACAAAAGGAGACCGCTATTAAGATAATATTTTTTTGGTACAAAACTCCTGAGTTGCTACATGCCCAAAATTCCTCTCTCTCTGATCTGTGCTGAAGGTGTGGACAGTCCGTAGGTACGCACCTTCACATTTTTTGGGACTGTCATATCTTAAGTGCGTATTGGACCGAGATACAAAATTTATTGCAATCACTCTTTGACACATCTATTCCATTAAATCCCATACATTTTCTTTTGGGCCTACCTTTTCCGGGTATTCCTAAATCACTACAGAGACTAGGGTCTTTTGTACTTCTGGCAGCAAAAAGAGCCATCCCTAGACTTTGGCTTTCTACCACCGCTCCCACTTTACACCACGCTCTTTCCATTATCACAGATATGCGTAAAATGGAACACTTAACCGCAAAAATCGAAGGTAAAATTCCCCAATTTGAAAAAATCTGGAAACCTTGGGATGATTCAATATTTTCTTCTGATCCTCCCATTTCTGCTCCTTTTTGATTCCAATTTGCACGATTTCTTGAGCATCCTTGTGTTTGAACATGTAGTTGAGACAGAAGCACGGATACTGTATGGAACTTCTTTTTTGTATGTTTGACCCAATATGGGAAGAAGCTGACATCTATCTGTACAGATATCCCCACCAAGCTTATTTACACTGTTTGTACTTAGCTTTTGACTGCTTCTATGTTAAATTGTCACAATTCTTTCGTATACCTTTTGTTATGCTGATTTATATTTGTTGAAAAATAAAAAATTTAAAAAAGAAATTAACAACAGGTGCACTAGATGGGCAAAAATGAGACGACCTCCAAAACAGGAATGGTTTTACAAGTGTAGGCCATGGACATTTTATTTCCCTACTCATCTTTTCTGACTGTTTTTATTTTGCATTTGGCTAGGTTCAGTGTCACTGCTGGTAGCATGAGGCGATACCTGGACCCTATAGAGGTTGCACAGCCAGTCCAACTCCTCCAGGATGGCACATCAATACATGCCATTGCCAGAAGGTTTGCTGTGTCTCCCAGCACAGTCTCAAGAACTTGAAGGAGATTCCAGGAGACAGGCAGTTACTCTAGGAGTAAAACAGTGCAATGCTAAATCTAAAATAATCAAAATAGCAAGTCACAAGCACCAATAAGTGTCCATATAAAGTGCTGATGCGGATCGATCAAATAAGTAGAACCTCCACCACTGGTAATATTAGCCGCTCACCTCCCGCAGTGGACCCCTGTAGGAATAGGGTCACAAACACTTTCCCCAAATGGGGTGAGTATTACTGTGTAGATGGATGGAATAACCAGGATGGACTAATAGGAAAAATAAATCCTTCTCTCCACAATCCTCCAAACACAAAGGACAAACTCTCCGGTGCCACGATTAAACATGCAATAAAAAGAGTATATAGTGCTCTCTGCCAGAATCGGTATTTATTGTGTAAAAATAGAATAAAACTTATAAATGCACCAGTAACCCAGTGCAAAGTATACAGGCATGTACGATGAGAATCAGCAATGGCCACGGGTGACGTCACATGATTCTGTTCTGTCCATATGCGTTACGTCCCAGGGGGCGGAACTTCATCAGCGGATATGGAAACTATGTCAGACACCCGCTTTATAAGGTAAAGGCTGGTTACTGTGGAAACAGAGAGCATCATCACATGGTATAATACCACGGCAGCTCTTTACTCACTGGGAAACTCCCAGGAAGTGTCCACACATAACGGAATTAGAAGAACATCCGCAGTTTATAATCCTACAAGACATTCCGCCTGCTTAATCAATAAACATAATAAAAATTGTCAAAAATTAATGAAGAACTTTTCTCCATGCTTTAAAAATATTAAAACCATTACCATTATCATGGCATAAATAAGGAATTTAGAAATGACGTAACATCAATCCACAGTCATCAGTAAAAAAACACTTTAAACCATAAATTGTATTTAAATTTATTAATAACAACAACAATCAAGTACAAACTTAACGATCAGATATAAAACAATTAGTATCAAAATCAACATTCAAGCCTGCAGGTACTAAGACCTTTGTCTCATGTATCCAGTAAGATTCCCTGTGGCTTAGTTGACATATAAAATTACCCCCTCTCCAGTGTTTAGTGACCCTCTCTATGCCCCAAAAAGCCGCGAGGATCCTGATTATGAAATAATTTAAAATGCCTAGAGACATTATGAGTCTTTAACCCTTTTTTGATGTTGTTTACATGTTCCCGCAAATGAACATGTAAAGGTCTGGAGGTTCTACCAATGTATTGCAAACCGCGATCACATTTAAGCATGTAAACAACACCAACAGTATTACATGTAATCAATTTCTGAATGGAATAGTTTTTATTGGTAACTGTGACTAAAAATTCTTTACGCTTTTTATTGTTAACCATCGAATGCTACAGGCTGTACACCGTCCACAGGCATAGAAACCACTAAGGAAAGAGAATAACCTATTTTCAGACTGAATAGGGGGAATTACTCCTGGGGCTATACAATCCCGCAATATAGGAGCTTTTATATATATATATATATATATATATATATATATATATATATATATATATATATATATATATATATATATATAAATTGTGGTCTTGCTGGTAGCACCGGGCCTAACACCTTATCCTGTTTGAGTACAGACCAATTTCTTGAGACTATCTTTTCAAACTTCTTATATTGTACATTGTAGTCCAACACCATTTTAAAATTATTCACATCATTTTTAGATTCCCTATTCTTTTTAGATACTAACACCTGTCTGTCAGTAGTCCTCAGTTTCTCTATTTCTCCATCAAGGGTATCTTTATCATACCCCTTGTGCTCAAACCTAGAGGCTAAAACCTGCGATTAAGAGACAAAATCCTCCTCTTGAGTACAATGTTGTCTCAATCTAATGAATTGCCCCTGGGGATATTGCACAGCGACACATGGTGGTGGCAACTCTCCAGGGGGATGTAGGCATTCCGATCTGTTGGTTTAAAATAGTTGCACATCCTAAAACGCTCATTACCCTTAGAGACTTCCAAGTCTAAAAAGACCATGCTTTCCAAACTGATATTCCATGTAAGGGAGATGTTCTTTGTGTTATAATTAATTGTCTGAATAAACCTATCCAAACTAGACATCTCTCCTTCCCAGACCATAATGAGATCATCAATGAATCTCCTATAACAGACAAGTTCAGGGGGGCGATTCTTGAAGACCGCCTCCTCCTCCCAGTAGGCCATAAATAAATTGGTCACACTGGGAGCAAAATTGTCTCCTATCGTAACCCCTCTGGTTTGTAAATAGAACTGTCTGTCATACCAGAAATAATTCCTGGATAAACAGAAATTCAGACTCTTTAGAAGAATTTTTTTGTGTTTCCTGGGAAGCTCAGAAGAGGATAATGCCCATTGTACCGATGAAACAGCATCCTCATGCCCTATGATGGTATGTAATGAGACAAGGATACTAGAGGGAGAACACTTCAAAGACTCCAAAATCTGAATGATGCGTTTTGTATCTTTAAGGAAGGCATCTGTTTTCAAAACCAACAGTTGAAGGAAGGAATCCATGTATTGACCCAATCTAGCAGAGACCGATTTAATCCGGTTCACGATTGGTCTGCCTGGAGGGTTGACACTATCCTTATGGATTTTTGGGAGACAACAAATGATGGGGTTTCTACAAAAAAGAGGATCCAAATAAGCAGCCTCCTTCTTATTGAGAACACCCCTGACCTTCCCACCTTCAACTATGGTGTGAAGTTCATCTTTGAACTCCGTCATAGGATTATTATTCAATAATTTATATGTGTCACGGTCACTCAACGAGCGACCCATCTCTGCTGGGTAGTATGACTTACTTAGGACAACTAAACCACCTCCCTTATCCACAGGATTTATGATGATTTCCTTTTGCTTCTCTAAAGACTCAATGGCATTCCTAATATACTGGGGATCTACCAATTTCCCCACTTTAAGACCATCCAGATCCTTAGCCACCATATTCTTAAACACCTCTAAGAATTTATTATCCGTATAGAGAGGGTTAAATGTCGATATATTGCGAAGTTTAGAATGAGCCCCTTCATCAACTGCAACATTCCTAATAGGATTTGACAAAAAATATTTTTTGATATTAAGATTCTTAATATATTTTTGTATACTTACATACGTCTGAAATTTGTTGAGATTGTTGGTTGGGGCGAACTTAAGCCCTTTGTCCAGAACACGTATCTCATCATCATTCAGAGGAATGCCATTCAGATTGTATATTCCTGTTCTTATTGGGGTTTTGACCTTTTGAAAATCGACTAGCCCCTCTCCTTCCTCTCTTTCTTTTTGTTTGCGTTGTGGGACATTTTCTATGGACATTTGTTGAGGGGAATGTCTCCACCAATCCCTCACATTGGGCTGGTATGGCAGGGGACTGCTCCCTGGCTCACTCTGCACCCCCAAAAATCCCCTCCCTCACAGGAGGCATGATTTTGTAAAGGCACAAATCTATTATGGATGGGCACTTGCCCTCCTCGGGGATATGGTGATCTCCCTCTATTGGAACAACTCCCACGAGATTCTGAGTAAAATTTCCCAATTTTCTGGATTATTCATGATTGTAGGGCAAAGGTGGTTCAGCGTTATCTCGATGAGTGGACTGCTGATATCCTCCTCTCCTGCCTCTAACTCTCCTATTCCTCCCTCTCTTGTTATTAGGGATGAGCCGTACAACCCACAGTTCCGTTCACAGCAGAACATACGAACAGGCAAAAAATTTGTGCGAACACCGTTAAAGTCTATGGGACACGAACATGAAAAATCAAACGTGCCAATTTTAAATGCTTATATGCAAGTTAATGTCATAAAAAGTGTTTGGGGACCCGGGTCCTGCCTCAGGGGACATGTAACAATGCAAAAAAAAGTTTTTAAAACTGCAGTTTTTTCGGGAGTAGTGATTTTAATAATGCTTAAAAGTGAAACAATAAAAATGAAATATGCCTTTAAATATTGTGACACCTGGGGGGTGTCCTTAGTCTGCCTGTAAAGTAGAGCATTTTTCCTGTGTTTAGAACAGTACCACAGCAAATTGACATTTCTAAAGGAAAAAAAGTCATTTGAAACTGATCGCGGCTGTAATGTATTGTCGGATCCCGGAAATATAGATAAAAATCATTAAATAAATTGGCATGCGTCCCCCGACAGTCCATTACCAGGCCCTTCGGGTCTGGTATGAATATTAAGGGGAACCCTGCATTAATTTTTTTTTAAATAATGTGTGGGGGTCCCCCCAAAATCCATACCAGGCCCTTCAGGTCTGGTATGGATATTAAGGGAAACCCTGCAGCAATTCTTTTTTTTTAATGGCGTAGGGGTCCCCCCAAAATCCATACCAGACCCATCAGGTCTGGTATGGATTTTAAGGGAACCCTGCACCAAAATTTTTTTTTAAAAATGGCATAGGGGTCCCCCCAAAATCCATACCAGACCCTTATCTGAGCATGCAACCTGGCAGGCTGCAGGAAAATAGGGGGGGATGAGAGAGCGCCCCCCTCCTGAACCATACCGGGCCAAATACCCTCAACATGGGGAGGATGTTTTGGGGTCCCCCCAAAACATCTTGCCCCATGTTGATGGGTACAAGGGTCTCGTCCCCACAACCCTTGCCCGGTGGTTGTGGGGGTCTGCCGGCGGGGGGCTTATCAGAATCTGGAAGCCCCCTATGTGAATGGGTAGGGGTACATTGTACCCCTACCCATTCACCAAAAAAAGTATCAGAAATAGTAAAAATGACAGGAGACACTTTGGGACAAGTCCTTTATGCAAATCCATCTTCGATGACAGTGCTTGACGGACAGAAAAAAGAAAAAAAACCCAAAACAACTCCACCTCCATGAGAGTCTCCCGCCGACTGACTTTTGGTAAATGAGTAGGGGTACAATGTACCCGATACCCATTTACATGGGGGGCGGGTCTTGTTAAAGGGGGCTTCCAGATTCTGATCAGCCCCCCGGCCGCAGACCCCCACAACCACCGGGCAAGGGTTGTGGGGACAAGGTCCTTGTACCCATCAACATGGGGACAAAATGTTTTGGGGGGACCCCAAAACATCCTCCCCATGTTGAGGGCATTTGGCCCGGTATGGTTCAGAGGGGGGGCGCTCTCTCGCCCCCCCCCTGTTTTCCTGTGGCCTGCCAGGTTGCATGCTCAGATAAGGGTCTGGTATGGATTTTGGGTGAACCCTACACCCTTTTTTAAAAAAAATTGGTGCAGGGTTCCCTTAAAATCCATACCAGACCTGATGGGTCTGGTATGGATTTTGGGGGGGACCCCTATGCCATTAAAAAAAAAAGAATTGGTGCAGGGTTTCCCTTAATATCCATACCAGAGCTGAAGGGCCTGGTATGGATTTTGGGGGGACCCCCACACATTTTTTTTTTAATTTTCATGCGGGGTTCCCCTTAATATTCATACCAGACCCGAAGGGCCTGGTAATAGACTGGGGGGGACGCATGCCAATGTTGAGGGCATGTGGCCTGGTAAGGTTCAGGAGGGCCTGCCAGGTTGTGTGCTTGGATAAGGGCCTGGTATGGGTTTTGGGGGGACCCCTACGCCATTTTTTTTTATTTTGGCGCAGGATTCACCTTAATATCCATACCAGACCTGAAGAGCCTGGTAATGGACTGGGGGGGAACCCATGCCGTTTTTTCAATTAATTTTTTCTATATTGCCGAGCCCTGACAATTCATTATAGCCACGATCAGTTTTAGAAATGTCATTTTGCTGCGGCACTGTTATGTACACGGGAAAAATGCACTGCTTTACAGGCATACTAAGGGGGCCCCCCAGGCATGATATTTTAAGGAATATTTCATTTTTATTGTTTCACTTTAAGCATTATTAAAATCACTGCTCCTGAAAAAACGGCCATTTTTAAAATTTTTTCTACACTGATACATGTCCCCTGGGGCAGGACCCGGGTCCCCAAACACTTTTTATGGCAATAAATTGCAAGTTAGCCTTTAAAATGAGCACTTTTGGTTGTTCATCTTAGTGTTCCATAGACTTTAACGGTGTTCTGTGGCTTTTTGAACTTGCCGCGAACACCGCATAATGTTCGCTGTTCAGCGAACACCCAATGTTCGAGTTGAACTTACGTTCAACTCGAACATCGGGCTCATCCCTACTAATTATTTTCTCTAAACTGATAATCCATCTGAGGTGTATGATATCCTCCCTGATGGGGCCAATCATACACATAGGCAGAACCTCCTCTGGGGGTGGGTATTGGAGAGTCTGTATTTGATTGATTTGGGAGTATTTTGTAAGGAACCTGACTGGTGGAATAACAGCATTCTGCCATTTGAATATTGTGCCGTTATCAAAATCATCCAAATCTCCGATAAATGTTCTTTTTTTCTTAGACTGAATTTCTAGATCCCATTTAGTAAGTTTATCTTTTAAATCAATCGACAGTTTGAGAAACCTTTCACTGTCTTTTTAAGATTCTATACTATTAGTGATATCTCTAATCTGTGAATCTAAAATTTTCATTTTTCTTTGTTTGCCCAAAAGCAAAAATTCCAACAGCTCAAAACCTTTTTTGGTGGGAAAAAAATCACCCCATGCCCACATTCATTCATCATCTAATAATCCAACATTTGGGGGTACATCCTACCTGAGACATCTAGGAGTGAGTTTGGCTGATACATATTGCTCGTATTAAGTGATATGTCCCAATTAAAAATATGTCCCAATTTTTTAAAAGAATAAGATAAATCATTAGCACGATCAGTTGACTGGTCCCTTAAGAATACCTCTGATTTTAACCTCCCCTTTTCCAAATACTGGAAAACATCCATAACTGCCACTTGAATGGGATAAATTGAATGTGTAAATATAAATAATCAGCGCAATTATAATCCTATTCCTCCAGGGGTCCACTGCGGGAGGTGAGCCGCTAATATTACCAGTGATGGAGGTTCTTCACAAAGTCACTTATTTGATCAATCTGCATCAGCACTTTATATGGACACTTATTATTGGTGCTTGTGATTTGCTATTTTGATCATTTTAGATTTATTGCTGCACTATTTTACTAATATGATTACTTTGTGGGGTTTGGTATTTTGACCCTGAGTGTTAAGCAGCTAGTTGGTATAGGATTATAATTGTGCTGATTGATTTTTATTTATAGTTACTCTAGGAGAGCTGGACAGGGCTGTAGAAGGTCCTTAACCCATCAGCAGAACCGGTATCTGCTCCTTTGTGCAAGGAGGAACAGGGTGAGCACTGCTAGAGCCCTACAAAATGACCTCCAGCAGGTCACTGGTGGGAATGTCTTTGACCAAACCATCAGGAACAGATTTCATGAGGGTGGCCTGAGGGCCCGACTGTCGAGCTCGATTGGCATTTGCCATTGAACACCAGAATTGGCAGGTCCAACACTGGCGCCCCGTGCTTTTCACAGATGAGAGCAGGTTCGCCCTGAGCACATGTGACTGACGTGAAAGGGTCTGGAGAAGCCAAGGAGAACTTTATGCTGTCTGTAACATCGCTCAGCATGACCGGTTTGGTGGTGGGTCAGTGATGGTCTGGGGAAGCATATCCATGGAGGGACACACAGACCTCTACAGTCTGGACAATGGCACCCTGACTGCCATTAGGTATCTGGACGAAATCCTTGGACCCATTGTCAGAACCTACGCTAGTGCAGTGAGTCCTGTGTTCCTCCTGGTGCACAACAATGCCCGGCCTCCTGTGGTGAGAGTATGCAGCCAGTTCCTGGAGGATGAAGGAGTTGATACCATTGAATGGCGCCTACTCTTGCCTGGCCTAAATCCAATAGAACACCTCTAGGATATCCCAAGCTGCCAGGTTGCACCTCAGTCCGTCCAGGAGCTCAGTGATGCCCTGGTCCAGATCTGGGAGGAAATACCCCAGGACACCATCCTTCGCCTCATTAGGAGCATGCCCCGATGTTGTCAGGCATGCCTACAATCAAGGTTGTGGTCATACAAACTACTGAGGACCATTCTGAGTTGCTGCAATGAAATTTCAGCAAAATGAACTCACCTGCTGCATCATTTTTTCACTTTGATTTCCGGGGTGTCTTTCAATTCAGCTCTGTAAGTTAATTTTCATTTCCATGAAACAATGTGGCATCTTTTCATTTCTAACACATTACCCAGTCCATACCAGTGTAGATATCCAGCATGAGATTTTTTTCCCCATTGAGATCGGATGTGTTTTCAAAGTGTTGCTTTCTTTTTTTTTTTGAGCAGTGTACTTCCCTGCCCGATCAATGGTCAACAAATAAATGCTTTCTCTCTCTTATAGTTTGATGTAATAACACTAATAATAATTATAATAGAGATACTCACAGTAAATGAAGAGGAGACTGATGAGGATGACCACAACAAGGAAGGCCAATATTAGGAGGACCCCCAGGATCAGTATCACCCGGTACTTTGTACTCCTGGCAGCCAGAATCACTACAGACAGAGAAGATAGTGAATAATCCTGTGTGTATCAGCCGGTATAATAATCCTCCAGAATTCTTATCTCACATGCATGACAAGGTCATCTAGATCCCAGAGCAAACATGGCAAATTGTACCCCCCCAATATTTATGAGCACTATGTGTAAGCAAAAATCTTCCCCCTCCTAACAAAAATCCTCTACCTCTCAAATATCCTCTTGTGACAGACTCTATTGGAGGGGACTGAATGTGAGCCTCTTGCCAACAAGTTATGGGCCCTGGATTTTAAGGGAACAATACTCTGCAAGGTGAATTAGAAACCCAGTCTGATCTGTACTAATCCGACTCAATCGTGTATATATGTATATATTGTATGTTGTCTCATTCTGTTGTGGACTCTTTGCTGTGATCATTTGGGATGTGTGTCCCTGTAGAGGGAGGGGGGATTCCTCCAGCAGCCCCCTGCTGATAAGACTGATTCATACTGTTGGGACACATCCTGTGAGGAGATGCTGGTGTCATCAACTCCAACTATCTGTCTTGTTGTCTGCTATAATGTGTTTAATGTAAATGAGTCTAGTCTGGCTTACCACAGGTTCTAAGGGTATTCCACACATTGTTATTTGTTCTAATTAACCCTGTGTTGATGTTTATGGTAATGTGTATTGAATAGTCACCCAGTCTGGGTAAATGATTTAGTAAACTAGTTCATGTTAATTAGGTTACAGTTGTATTGTTAGAGGAGATTCCAATGGCATATAAAGTCTTGTAATTTTGATTCTAAATAAAATAGTCCATGTTAGCAGTGAAACAAGTGTCGCCTTGTTTTGTGCTTATGAGCGGTTGGAATATCTGATATCTGAGTCCAGACTGGGAGGAAGTGGTGTACTGACGGAAGCACTCAAGCGGAGTGTGGGACGTTCCGTTACATTGGTGGCAAGCAGCAGGGCGCTTCCTGCAGTCTGGGTCATACAAGCTTCCACCTGGATCCAAGGTCCGGATAGCAGGAGAGTAGAGGTACACATACCAGCCGCCATGGAAGGAGGTTGTGAGAGATGCAGAAACAGCACAGAGGACCAGTATCAGAGCAGGTCCTGCTAGGATGGTTTGTTTCTATCCGCTGTGAACTCTGGAAGGAAGCGCTAGCCCGTGAGCAGCGACACCAGGGAAAAGTTGTCCCCTCCATTGAGGAAAGGTACTGGTCGCAGTATGGATTGCGGGTTCTGTTTTTGGGAGAAAAACCTAACAAGGAGCAGACAGGTCTGGACAGAGATGCGGCTGGATGAGAGCTACAGAGCCCTCCGGTGGCATGTATCCCAAGCATGCCCTTGGATAGCGGATGACAGCAGAAAGCTTTGGCTACGGCGGCCTGGGACTGTTGTATGTGAAGCTGACAGGGAGACCCTAACTTTGGGAGTGATTTGGAGTGTCGGTTGGATGAAATAATGGATTACAGAGAAGGGCTACTGAACGTCTCGGAAGTGTACTGGACACTGGAAGATATATAGTTTCTGGACGTTCAGGAATGGGAGCTGGAGATCGCCTACAGGCGGCTGCTAGATTCTGCTCAGCGCTCTGGGCTCCCTTTGCCTGGGACTATCAGGAAATACCAGGTGACAACTCTGAAATCCTGGCTGAAGAGTCGGCAATGTGGCAGAGTAACAGTGTGCTTTGCCAACCTGCCCCCACAGCTAGGGAGGTGGAGGTCTTATGGCGGATGCAGCAAGTGCTGACTGACCTTGATGATCCTGTTTCTGCATGGGATGATCTTGGATGGAGGAATGTGCCTGTCCACCAGCATGCCAGAGAATCGGCAGTGGAAATCTGAAGAATGCCGTCCCCAAACCTGAAGTGCTGACAACAGGGCAGAGCTCTGCTAACCTCTGCCCAACACTGATAGCATCTTCTGGGTTCCATGGGCAAGAGATGGTAAACCTCTATCCCCAGACACTAGTTGCAGAGACAGGGGATTTGATAGATTTTTCTGCTGAGGAAGAACAACCTGATGAGCCTCCAACAGAAGAGCTGCTATCAGGGCCAAAGTTCACTGTGCTCTGCCCAGCACCAACAGTGGCTTCGGCCTTCTTGAGACAAGATGTAGTGTGCCTTTCTCCCACAACACTGACAGGGACATGTGGTTTTCTGCCAGCAGCAACTATGGAGTTACAACAAACTTCTCCAGCTGAAGATCTGGTAACTGAACAGAGGGTCCAAGACCTCTGCCCCACCCTTTTAGCAATTCCAGAGACTGGGGCTTTAATAGACGTTTCTATAGAGGAGGAACCACCTAGCAAACCCCCAGCAGAAGTGCTGGCAACCGGACAGAGGGTCCAAGACCTCTGCCCCACACCTGTGGCAGTTTTGGAGGCTCAGGGTGAGAAGGTGGCAATCACTTCCCAGCAGCAGATACAGGGGGAGAAGGGAGAGGAGGTGTGTCTTGTCCCTCCCCAACAGTTGGCCAGGATGGAGGAAGTGGCCTTTTCTCCCCAGCAAAGATCCGTGCATCTGGGAGACAGTACCATAGACATGTCATCCCAGCAGCCAGATGAGGGAATGGAAAAGGAAGCAGCTGGCTCACCTCCCCAATGGCAGCTACACAGTTTGAGAGTGGAGAAAGCCAGCCTCCTGCCTCAACGGTTAGCCAGAGCGGAGGATGCGGAGTCCCCAGCAGAAGTGCTGGCAACAGGGCAGAGTGCTACCAACCTCTGCCCGGCACCGGCAACAACTGTGGAGTTCCAGGGAGCCAGGGCAGTCGGCCCCTCTCTCCAGCGACAAGCTGATGTAGTAAAGCAGCTACTCCCAGCTGAATCCCTGGCAACAGGGCAGAGCGCTGCTGGCCTCTGCCTCACACCTACAGTTTCTTCTCAGCTTCAGGGAATTGGGACAGTGGGCCCCTCTGTCCAGCAACAGGCCAAGCCATGGAATGTTAAAAACCACCCAGCTGAAGCGCTGGCAGCCAGACAGAGAGTAAATTACCTCTGCCCCACACCTACTGAGGTCAACTATTCCTTGCAGCCAAGAAAGGAGATCATGCGGGAAGACTTTGTGAGTTCACTCTGCCTGACTAACGCATGTCCAGACCAGGTGGAGGTCTGGGACCTTGTTAGTCAACCTTTGATGGGGGAGAAATGTGACAGACTCACCCGGGACAGAGGCTATTTGAGGGGACTGAATGTGAGCCTCTTGCCAACAGATTATGGGCCCTGGATTTTAAGGGAACAATACTCTGCAAGGTGAATTAGAAACCCAGTCTGATCTGTACTAATCAAACTCAATCGTATATATATGTATATACTGTATGTTGTCTCATTCTGTTGTGGACTCTTTGCTGTGGTCATTTGGGATGTGTGTCCCTGTAGAGGGAGGGGGGATTCCTCCAGCAGCCCCCCTGCTGATAAGACTGATTCATACTGTTGGGACACATACTGTGAGGAGATGCTGGTGTCATCAACTCCAACTACCTGTATTGTTGTCTGCTATAATGTGTTTAATGTAAATGAGTCTAGTCTGGCTTACCACAGGTTATAAGGGTATTCCACACAATGTTATTTGTTATAATTAACCCTGTGTTGATGTTTATGGTAATGTGTATTGAACAGTCACCTAGTCTGGGTAAATGATTTAGTAAACTAGCTCATGTTAATTAGGTTACAGTTGTATTGTTAGAGGAGGTTCCAATGGCATATAAAGTCTTGTAAGTTTGATTCTAAATAAAATAGTCCATGTTAGCAGTGAAACAAGTGTCGCCTTGTTTTGTGCTTATGAGCGGTTGGAATATCTGATATCTGAGTCCAGACTGGGAGGAAGTGGTATACTGACGGAAGCACTCAAGCGGAGTGTGGGACGTTCCGTTACACCTCTCCAAGCACAGATCCTCTCAACCCACTCCAAATCCGCCCCGCCCCAAAAGTGTCCAATCTGTCCGCCGCAGATTACCGCCATTACTAGTAAAAAAAATAATAATAAAAATGCCACAAATCTATGCCCTATTTTGTAGACGCTATAACTTTTGCGCAAAATATACGCTTATTGTGGGTTTTTTTTTACCAAAAATATGTCGAAGAATACATATCGGCCTAAACTGATGAGGAAATTTGGTTTTTTTTATATTTTTTCTTGGGATATTTATCATAGATTAAAGTAAAAAATATTGCTTTTTTTTTTTTTTTTCAAAATTGTCGCTCTGTTTTTGTTTATAGCAAAAAATAGAAAACAATCTTCCCCCTCCTAGCACAAATCCTCTACCCCTCAAATATCCCCTCCAAGCACAGATCCTCTCCCCCCACTCCAAATCCCCCCTGCCAACACAAATCCCCCTCCCCAATCCCCCATCCTAGCACAAATCCCCCCCCCCCCCACATACACACACACACAAATTACCCCTTCTAGCACAAATCTCCCTTAATCATCCTTACTAGCACAACTCCCCCTATATATATATATATATATATATATATATATATATATGTATTTATATTTTTTATTTATTTACTTTAATACATATATATATTTTTATATTTCCCCTCTACCATAATATTACTTTATAGCACAACCCCCCCAAATCCCCTCTCCTGGCACAAATCTTCTTCCTCCACCCCCCTTCAGAACACAACCCCCACCCCTTCCCCAAATCACCACTCCCTAGCACACCTCCCCAGATTTGCCCTCCTAGAACAATTCTTACTCCCAGCCGCTCCCCAAATTCCCCTTCTCAACACAAATCCCCTCCCCCTTGTGGTGCCCCCCCATACCTCACATGATACCACCAAGTCTATGGCAGCTGCTCCTCCTGTCCACTCCTTGTCCCAGTCCTGCTCACATAAAGATATTTTAGATTCATCCTGGATCATCTTTGTTATATACCTATATCACATCATGTCACCGGGTCATGCAGTATACAGTATATATCACATTGAGGTGTGACATTTATCCTGAAGTATGGCAACCAAGGAGATTCTGGCTTTTATTACCTCTATACAGACATAGTAAGAGGTTATATCTGATTGGTTGCTCTGGGTTATAGATCCAGTATAGCAGTATTAGTATTAGTAGACATATGTCCTATAAATGAAGGCTCGGGTCCTCAGCTGTCTATAATGGATGAAGAGGATACCCCTCATTATAATAACTTACCTTTGGCTGTTGATGTATTCCTCATCCTCCGTACATCGAGATCACACATGTTGGCATATATATTCTCCTCAGAAAGGTGATCTATAGAGGAACAGAGACCTTCATGTGAAAACCTAAGATTCCAGGGAGGACACTCAGGCAATGCAATGCAGATATAATGGAGCTCTATAAGAGTGATGTATACTCTCCGCTCAATATTCCTCACATCACACTGATTACTGATGGGCTAGGGCTGCCACTTTTTCTTCTACATCAAACCCGAACACTTTAGCGGCACACAGTCATTTTTTTTTTTAGCATACTCTATAGCAGGGATATGCAATTAGCGGACCTCCAGCTGTTGCAAAACTACAAGTCCCATCATGCCACTGCCTCTGGGTGTCATGCTTGGGGCTGTCAGAGTCTTGCTATGCCTCATGGGACTTGTAGTTCTGCAACAGCTGGAGGTCCGCTAATTGCATATGTCAGCTCTATAGGATTGTATCCGACCTGGGACATCTTTGGGCACTCCAAAGAGAATAGTAATGCGGCACACATAGTGCCCCCCTTACCCTCCTGTCAGGACCTGTTCTGAGCCACATTCCTGTCTGAATAATGTGTCCGGATTTCAGGTGGACTGAAACCCGGACACGTGTTTCAAAACCCGGACTAACCGGGTGAATTCTGGACGGATGGCAACCCTATTTTTTGCTAGAAAATTACTTAGAACCCCCAAACAATGATAGATTAGATAGATTAGATAGATAGTTAGATAGATCTATATATATAGATAGATCTATCTATTTTTTTATTAAGTACAATTTAACGAATTCAAAAAATAAAATAAAAAATAGTTTTTTATTTTTTTTTGTACAATGTGAAAGATGATGTTGCGTTGAGTAAATCAATACCTAACATGTCACACTTTAAAATACACTTGCTCATGGAATGGTGACAAACTACGGCACTTAAACATCTCCATAAGTAACTCTTTAAACATTTTTACAGGTTACATGTTTAGAGTTACAGAGGAGGTCTAATGCTAAAATTATTGCTCTCACTTCTGTACGCCTTCCGAGTCCTACCGGTTCTAATCCCCTCACATGTCCTGCGTCAGTGGCGGCTGGTGCTCAATTTTTTTGGGGGGGCGCAAAGCCCTAACCAACCCCAGCCAACCCGCCCCCCCCGCCTGTCACTCACCCACAATAGTGCCTACAGATAGTTAGATAAATAGACAGATAAATGGACACATAGATAGACACTGGGTGGGATGGATGGATAGATAGACACTGGGTGGGATGGATGGATAGATAGACACTGGGTGGGATGGATGGATGGATAGATAGACACTGGTCGGATAGAGGGATAGACACTGGGTGAGATGGATGGATAGACATTGGGTGGGATGAATGGATGGATGGATGGATGGATAGACACTGGGTGGGATGGATGGATGGATAGATAGACACTGGGTGGGATGGATGGATGGATAGATAGACACTGGGTGGGATGGATGGATAGACACTGGGTGGGATAGAGGGATAGACACTGGGTGAGATGGATGGATAGACACTGGGTGGGATGGATGGACACTGGGTGGGATAGATGGATGGATGGATGGATGGATGGATGGATGGATGGATGGATGGACAGACACTGGGTGGGATGGATGGATAGATAGACACTGGGTGGGATGGATGGATAGATAGACACTGGGTGGGATGGGTGGATAGATAGACACTGGGTGGGATGGATGGATGGATAGACACTGGGTGGGATGGATAAATGGATAGACACTGGGTGGGATGGATGGATAGATAGACACTGGGTGGGAGGGAGGGATAGATAGACACTGGGTGGGAGGGAGGGATAGACACTGGGTGAGATGGATGGATAGACACTGGGTGAGATGGATGGATAGACACTAGGTGAGATGGATGGATGGATAGACACTGGGTGGGATGGATAGATAGATAGACACTGGGTGGGATGGATGGATAGATAGACACTGGGTAGGATGGATGGATAGATAGACACTGGGTGGGATAGAGGGATAGACACTGGGTGAGATGGATGGATAGACACTGGGTGGGATGGATGGACACTGGGTGGATGGATGGATGGATGGATGAATAGACAGACACTGGGTGGGATGGATGGATAGATAGACACTGGGTGGGATGGATGGATAGATAGACACTGGGTGGGATGGATGGATAGATAGACACTGGGTGGGATGGATAGATAGATAGACACTGGGTGGGATGGATGGATGGATAGACACTGGGTGGGATGGATAAATGATAGACACTAGGTGAGATGGATGGATAGACACTGGGTGGGATTGATGGATAGACACTGGTTGGGATGGATGGATAGACACTGGGTGGGATGGATGGATAGACACTGGGTGGGATGGATGGATGGATATACGCTGGGTGGGATGCATGGATGGATAGACACTGGGTGGGATGGATGTATAGACACTGGGTGGGATGGATGGATGGATAGACACTGGGTGGGATGGATGAATGGATGGACACTGGGTGGGATGGATGGATGGACACTGGGTGGGATGGATGAATGGATGGATGGACACTGGGTGGGATGGATGGATGGACACTGGGATGGATGGATGGATGGATGGATGGATGGACACTGGGTCGGATGGATGGATGGACACTGGGTGGTATGGATGAATGGATGGACACTGGGTGGGATGGATGGATGGATAGACACTGGGTGGGATGGATGGATGGAGGGATGGATGGATGGATGGATGGATAGACACTGGGTGGGTGGGATGGATGAGTGGATATACACTGGGTGGGATGGATGGATATACACTGGGTGGGATGGATAGACACTGGGTGGGATGGATGGATGGATGGATAGACACTGGGTGGGATGGATGGATGGATAGACACTGTGTGGGATGGATGGATAGACACTGGGTGGGTGGGAGAGATAGACGGGGGGAGGGGGAGAGAGAGATATACACTGGGTGGGTGGGAGAGAGAGATAAACACTGGGCGGGTGGGAGGGAGAGATATTGGGTGGGTGGGAGAGAGAGATAAACACTGGGTGGGTGGGTGGGAGGGAGAGATAGATATTGGGTGGGGTGGACAGAAACACACAGATCAGTGATGAAGACTTACATGTTAATGAGGCTCTGTCTTGCAGGCTGCAGTCCATGGCTAGTGACACTGTCCTAACACCTCCTCTGCCTCCTTCCTTCCATACCTGGCTGAAGGATGTCTTATCTCGTTCTTATCTCCGTGCATATTCAGTCACACAAGGCTGGTCTCCTTATTTCTACAGGATGGATGGGGAGGCTTCACAACATGGGCTGTGTGTTTAACAAGTGCCTCCACTGACACTGCCAAACCGAGACACAGCAACACCAGTGGAGATAATAGAAGCATTGACGATCGGCGCTTGTTAAACACACAGCCCATGTGAAGCTTCCCCATCCATCCATCCATCCATCCTGTAGAAATAAGGAGACCAGCCTTGCGTGGTTGTCAATGCTTCTATTATCTCCACTGGTGTTGCTGTGTCTCGGTTTGGCAGTGGAAACATTCGGCTTTGCCCCCCTCCTGTGGATTTTCAACTACTTGTTTCTCTTTGAAGTTGAAGGCAGCGGAGGAGTCCGCTCCTCCGCTCAGGCGCACTGGTCTGACACAGGGAAAACCGGAAGTGACAGACTACTAACTAGTATGTCACTCAAAGCACACGACCACAGTAATACACTATGGGCGCTGGGCAGATGCCGATCGGCGTTTTGCTTTGCGCCACAAGGCGGGTTAAAACCCCGCAAATGAAGCACCTCGTCTGCAATCTTGTGATTGCATAGACGTGGCACTTCCCATAGTGCACTGTGCCTGGCGCCTGAACACTGTGCACTGTTTCAATTTTTTTTTTTTAAAGGACCATTTAAACTTTTTTTTTTTTTTTTCAATTTTTTGACCGAGAGAGATACCGCTATATCCAAATTTGCCATTTCCTGGACTCCCTGGTTAGAAATTATGATAGTTCCCGAACATCAACCGCGCAAGGTCTCTAACATCTACCAGCTCCGTGATGTCATCATGGAGGAGTGGAAGAGGACTCCAGTGGTAACCTGTGAAGTTCTGGTGAACTCCATGCCCGAGAGGGTTAAGACAGTGCTGGAAAATAATGGTGGGCACACAAAATATTGACACTTTGGGCCCAGTTTGGACATTTTCACTTAGGGGTGTACTCACTTTTGTTGCCAGCGGTTTAGACATTAATGGCTGTGTGTTGAGTTATTTTGAGGGGACAGCAAATTTACACTGTTATACAAGCTGTACACTCACTACTTTACATTGTAGCAAAGTGTCATTTCTTCTGTGTTGTCACATGAAAAGATGTCACATGAAAATATTTACAAAAATGTGAGGGGTGTACTCACTTTTGTGAGATACTGTAAATGGTGATCACACTACGCATGTGAGGTATCCTGGAGAACGTCAGTGCAAGAGCAATAATTCTACCACCAGACTTGCTGTGTAACTCCTGTAAAAGCATTTAAAGGGTCGCCTATGGAGATTTTTTAGGCACCGTAATTTGGCACCGTTCCACACATTTTTAGGTACCAAATTTTAAAGAGTAACATGTTGGGTATCTATTAACTCAGCATAATATCATCTTTTTATATTTTGTCAAAAAATGTGTTATTGCATTGTGTTTGTGTGCTCTGACATTCATTAAAGTGCTTTTTTTCCCCAAAAAATTGCGTTTAAAAAAGCACTGCGCAAATACAGTGCGATATAAAAAAAATGTAAAATTCATCATTTTATTCTCCAGGGCCTCTGCATAAAATATATATATATCATGTAAATAATTTTCTATCTATACAATGATTATTTTTACATGAAGGAGAGAAATGGCAGAATAGGCTTGGGAGGCAAGTGGCTTCACTTTGGGGTTTATTTTCTAAAGGCAAATCCACTTATAAGTGCAAGGAAAACAAAAAACTGAATTTTTGCTTGCACATGATTGGATGAAAGAAATCAGCAGAGCTTCCCCTCACTTCAGATTTTCCCCTCAGATCTACAGGGACTGCACTTCCAAGTGCACTTGTAGTGCACAGTGGATTTGCCTTTAGTAAATCAACCCCACTGTATATAAGTTTGCAATGCTAATAATGATACATCGTCTGCCCTCAAGAATGGGACCGATGCTGTGGGAAGACCATCTCTATTTGAGGCATCCCAAATCTATGGTCTCAGTCCTATGGTATCCACCAGGCCTCTCTGTCCTCCTCAGACTGGGGTCTACATAGGCACTACATGCAAAAGAACAGAAGAGGGCGCACCAACCTCGTACATTGACCAAGACACAATTTATTTCCAAAGTAACAATAGATAATATACTCACAAATGGTTATTCAGAAAAAGCTGGTCACAAATCTCAAGAAGAAATCACCAGAATCCCCCTGTATACTTCTCCAGATGGACCAAGTCCTACAAATCTGATGCATTTTGAGGGTGCTCCTTCTTCTTCAGAGCTGAATGTCTGCTGCACCCCATATGTTCTTATATATGGTCTAAGTATAAGGCCCCTTTCACACAGGGCTGTCCATATTTAGCCATCCGCTTTCTCAGCGGGGATCAATCCGTTGATCCCCGCTGAGCTGGTGGATGACAAGTCCGTCTCTGCACTCTGTGCAGGGACGGATCTGTCAGAGAGTCCGCTCTCCCCATGAGGGGGGGGGGGGATCGGATGATTACGGACCGCCTGTCCGTTTTCATCCGCCAGACGGATGGAAAGAAGGGTTTGCATCCATCTGGATTTTGCGGAGCAGATCGGGGTGGATCGGATGTCAGCGGACATGTCACCGCTGACATCCGTCGCTCCATAGAGCTGTATGGAGCGACCGTTCAGATCCACCTAAAAAACTGACAAGCGGATCTGAACGGTCCACACATGTGAAAGGGGCCAAAGAGATTTAACCTCTAGCTCCACCTCTAATTAGAGAGAGGGCCGGGTTAATAGTACTGGTGGGGTATTTCAGACATGGGATCAAAGAGCTAGACTATCAGACACCAGTCAAAAGACAGGGAATGTCCACCACATTATAATATAATCTCTATCAAATCTTCATAAGACAACATATGAATCAAACACTGAAAACACATTAAAGGGGGATATGATCACCATGTATAAATACATAAGGGGGATATGATCTCCATGTATAAATACATAAGGGGGGATATGATCTCCATGTATAAATACATAAGGGGGATATGATCTCCATGTATAAATACATAAGGGGGGATATGATCTCCATGTATAAATACATAAGGGGGGATATGATCACCATGTATAAATACATAAGGGGGGATATGATCTCCATGTATAAATACATAAGGGGGGATATGATCACCATGTATAAATACATAAGGGGGGATATAATCTCCATGTATAAATACGTAAGTGGGGATATGATCTCCATGTATAAATACATAAGGGGGGATATGATCTCCATGTATAAATACATAAGGGGGATATGATCTCCATGTATAAATACATAAGGGGGGATATAATCTCCATGTATAAATACGTAAGTGGGGATATGATCTCCATGTATAAATACATAAGGGGGGATATGATCACCATGTATAAATACATAAGGGGGGATATAATCTCCATGTATAAATACGTAAGTGGGGATATGATCTCCATGTATAAATACATAAGGGGGGATATGATCTCCATGTATAAATACATAAGGGGGATATGATCTCCATGTATAAATACATAAGGGGGGATATGATCACCATGTATAAATACATAAGGGGGGATATGATCACCATGTATAAATACATAAGGGGGGATATGATCTCCATGTATAAATACATAAGGGGGGATATGATCACCATGTATAAATACATAAGGGGGGATATAATCTCCATGTATAAATACGTAAGTGGGGATATGATCTCCATGTATAAATACATAAGGGGGGATATGATCTCCATGTATAAATACATAAGGGGGATATGATCTCCATGTATAAATACATAAGGGGGGATATGATCACCATGTATAAATACATAAGGGGGGATATGATCACCATGTATAAATACATAAGGGGGGATATAATCTCCATGTATAAATACGTAAGTGGGGATATGATCTCCATGTATAAATACATAAGGGGGATATGATCTCCATGTATAAATTCATAAGGGGGATATGATCTCCATGTATAAATTCATAAGGGGGATATGATCTCCATGTATAAATTCATAAGGGGGATATGATCTCCATGTATAAATACATAAGGGGGATATGATCTCCATGTATAAATACATAAGGGGGATATGATCTCCATGTATAAATACATAAGGGGGATATGATCTCCATGTATAAATACATAAGGGGGATATGATCTCCATGTATAAATACATAAGGGGGGATATGATCTCCATGTATAAATACATAAGGGGGATATGATCTCCATGTATAAATACATAAGGGGGGGGGGGATGATATGATCTCCATGTATAAATACATAAGGGGGATATGATCTCCATGTATAAATACATAAGGGGGGATATGATCTCCATGTATAAATACATAAGGGGGATATGATCACCATGTATAAATACATAACGGGGATATGATCTACATGTATGAATACATAAGGGGGATATGATCTCCATGTATAAATACATAAGGGGGATATGATCTACATGTATGAATACATACGTGGTCCATATAGTGAACTTGGTCTTAAGATATTCACTTTAAGGTCATTATGAAGGACAAGGGGGACTCTTTATGTATGGAGGAGAAGAGAATAAACCTTCTTATACAAAAAGACTTCTTCACTGTAAGAGGTGTGAAGAATGTGGAAGAGAATCCCTCAGAACAGCTCAGTAGATTGTTTTTAGAAACAATTGCTGGATTCATTCCTAAATGCATAGAATATAACTCACTTTTAACATACATGGAATTACACCAAAGAAGGTTGGTCCAGGGAATATATGATTGCTTTATGGGATTAGATTAAACCATTCTTTATAATGTTTTTTTTTTTTTTTTTTTTGTCTTCTTTTAGGTGGATTGTGGGTATTGGGTTCTATAGACAGATATGTACTATTTATTTATTTATTATTTTTTTTTCTGTTGATTAAACTCAATGGATTTTTTTTTTTAACTAACCAACTATGTATCTGATAGGATCAATAGACACATTTAACAAGGTGCTTTCATGGAGATATTTAACAGACCAAAAGTGAAGACATGAGGGAAGCTCATTCAATACACACTCTATAAGGATATTAAATGTTATTTTTGCAATAATCCCCCCCCCCCAATATTAGTTAATGATCACATCTACCACCTACCTGGCTCCATCTCCAGATTTTCAGCTCCCTTCATTACACGCTGCAGACAAACTCGATTCTGTTCCCTGCGCAACCTGCATCTTCAACACACCTTGTTGTTATCTTTATAATCTTCTTCAGAAAGTGTTGCCTATTGTTTTTTCATTGCAGGAACCTTAAAAAATGCCACAAATTAGCAAAGGGGAAGTCTTTGCAATATTCCGTATAATATTATTGCAGAAAAACGTGTTCCCATTCATGAATAGAATATTTCTTTTCAAAAATTGTTATTGGCAACAGACAGTATATAGTTACAGACAGTTACAGTCTAGCGTAAAAAACTTACGAGAAAAACAGAGTACAATGTAGTGGGTGAGCTTAAGGCAAGCATAGTGATAGAGGCAACACATAGTATGGGTCAACAAAGACATCTTAAGCAATCATATTGATAACATTTTTGCTATGTCGGGGAGGTGCTAGGGCCCTTATTAACGGCAGATTCCTCTAAGGTGAGACTCCATAAGGAGGAGATAGTGATATATGCTGTTTAGCTGAGACCACTAAGTTATGCTACCAGTAATCATCACTGGGTAGGGAGGGGGATTAGAAGGAGGGAAGGGTGACAGGAAAAGGTAAGAGTAAGAAAGAAGAAGAGAAACATAGACTTAAGAAGAGGTGGTCAGCTGACCCACACAAAATATAGCAGTGAAGCGCTCAATATAGGTCAGATGTATACACATAAAATGTACATATTAAACCTACATAAATAAAACGCATGAGGCAAAGTCCCACAAAGTAAATCTTAGTCTGAGGAGATCAAAAGCTGCCCACTTGCAGAAGGGGGATCCCTCAGTTGGCAAGGAAAGGGTGCAGTGATAGGATAAGTTTGTATTCGTTGTATCACCACCAATGTGAACCTCCACCAAGGGTCTAGGCTGCTCACCTTATTGAGTGGACCTTCTGCGTTAACAGCAAGGTCACTCATGCATTCCCTTCCACAGGGTAGATTATGGAGATAGGGGTCCACAGGCAGTATCCCAAATTCAGTCTCATCGGTTGATATATATCATGTTAACCACTTCAGCCCCGGACCATTATGCTGCTTAAGGACCAGAGGACTTTTTCCAATTCGGCACTGCGTCGATTTAACTGCTAATTGCACGGTCATGCAATGCTGTACCCAAACGAAATTTGCGTCCTTTTCTTCCCACAAATAGAGCTTTCTTTTGATGGTATTTGATCACCTCTGCCGTTTTTATTTTTGCGCTATAAATGGAAAAAGACCGAAAATTTAGAAAAATTATATTTTCTACCTTTTGTTATAAAAAAAATCCAATAAACTCAAATTTAGTCATACATTTAGGCCAAAATGTATTCGGCCACATGTCTTTAGTAAAAAAAATTTAAATAAGTGTATATTTATTGGTTTGCGCAAAAGTTATAGCGTCTACAAACTAGGGTACATTTTCTGGAATTTACACAGCTTTTAGTTTATGACTGCCTATGTCATTTCTTGAGGTGCTAAAATGGCAGGGCAGTACAAAACCCCCCAAATGACCCCATTTTGGAAAGTAGACACCCCAAGGAAATTGCTGAGAGGCATGTTGAGCCCATTGAATATTAATTTTTTTTGTCCCAAATGATTGAATAATGACAAAAAAAAAAAAAATTACAAAAAGTTGTCACTAAATGATATATTGCTCACACAGGCCATGGGCATATGTGGAATTGCACCCCAAAATATATTCAGCTGCTTCTCCTGAGTTTGGGGATACCACATGTGTGGGACTTTTTGGGAGCCTAGCCGCGTACGGGGCCCCGAAAACCAATCACCGCCTTCAGGATTTCTAAGGGCGTACATTTTTGATTTTACTCCTCACTACCTATCACAGTTTTGAAGGCCATAAAATGCCCAGATGGCACAAAACCCCCCCAAATGACTCCATTTTGGAAAGTAGACACCCCAAGCTATTTGCTTTGAGGCATGTTGAGTCCATGGAATATTTTATATTTTGACACAAGTTGCGGGAAAGTGACAATTTTTTTTTTTTTTTTTGCACAAAGTTGTCACTAAATGATATATTGCTCACACAGGCCATAGGCATATGTGGAATTGCACCCCAAAATACGTTTAGCTACTTCTCCTGAGTATGGGGATATCACATTTGTGGGACTTTTTGGGAGCCTAGCCGCGTACGGGGCCCCGAAAACCAATCACCGCCTTCAGGATTTCTAAGGGTGTAAATTTTTTATTTCACTTTTCACTGCCTATCACAGTTTCGGAGGCCATGGAATGCCCAGGTGGCACAAAACCCCCCAAATGACCCCATTTTGGAAAGTAGACACCCCAAGCTATTTGCTGAGAGGCATGGTGAGTATTTTGCAGCTCTCATTTGTTTTTGAAAATGAAGAAAAACAAGAAAAAAATGTATTTTTTTTCTTTTTTCAATTTTCAAAACTTTGTGACAAAAAGTGAGGTCTGCAAAATACTCACTATACCTCTCAGCAAATAGCTTGGGGTGTCTACTTTCCAAAATGGGGTCATTTGGGGGGGGGGTTGTGCCACCTGGGCATTCCATGGCCTCCGAAACTGTGATAGGCAGTGAAAAGTGAAATAAAAAATGTACGCACTTAGAAACCCTGAAGGCAGTGCTTGGTTTTTGGGGTCCCGTACGCGGCTAGGTTCCCAAAAAGTCTCACACATGTGGTATCCCCGTACTCAGGAGAAGCAACATAATGCATTTTGGGGTGTAATTTCACATATTCTAATGGCATGTTTGAGCAATATATCATTTAGTGACAACTTTGTGCAAAAAAAAAAAAAATTTGTCTCTTTCCCGCAACTTGTGTCACAATATAAAATATTCCATGGACTCGACATGCCTCTCAGCAAATAGCTTGGGGTGTCTACTTTCCAAAATGGGGTCATTTGGGGGGGTTTGAACTGTCCTGGCATTTTATGCACAATATTTAGAAGCTTATGTCACACATCACCCACTCTTCTAACCACTTGAAGACAAAGCCCTTTCTGACACTTTTTGTTTACATGAAAAAGTAATTTTTTTTTGCAAAAAAATTACTTTGAACCCCCAAACATTATATATTTTTTTAAAGCAAATGCCCTACAGATTAAAATGGTGGGTGTTTCATTTTTTTTTTCACACTGTATTTGCGCAGCGATTTTTCAAACGCATTTTTGGGGGAAAAAACACACTTTTTTAAATTTTAATGCACTAAAATACACTATATTGCCCAAATGTTTGATGAAATAAAAAAGATGATCTTAGGCCGAGTACATGGATACCAAACATGACATGCTTTAAAATTGCACACAAACGTGCAGTGGCAACAAAATAAATACATTTTTAAAAGCCTTTAAAAGCCTTTACAGGTTACCACTTTAGATTTACAGAGGAGGTCTACTGCTAAACTTACTGCTCTCGATCCGACCTTCGCGGTGATACCTCACATGCATGGTGCAATTGCTGTTTACATTTAACGCCAGACCGACGCTAGCGTTCGCCTTAGCGCGAGAGCAGGGGGGGGCAGGGGTGCTTTTTTTTTTTTTTTTTTTTTTCTTTATTATTTTTTTGCTTTTTTATCTTATTTTTAAACTGTTCCTTTCATTTTTTTAATCATTTTTATTGTTATGTCAGGGGATGTAAATATCCCCTATGATAGCAATAGGTAGTGACAGGTACTCTTTTTAGAAAAAAATTGGGTCTATTAGACCCTAGATCTCTCCTCTGCCCTCAAAGCATCTGACCACACCAAGATCTGTGTGATAAAATGCTTTCCCAATTTCCCAATGGCGCTGTTTACATCCGGCAAAATCTAAGTCATAAAATGCTCGTAGCTTCCGGTTTCTTAGGCCATAGAGATGTTTGGAGCCACTCTGGTCTCTGATCAGCTCTATGGTCAGCTGGCTGAATCACCGGCTGCATTCTCAGGTTCCCTGTTGAGACAGTAGAGCCAGAGAAAAACACGGGAGACGGTGTGGGGGGGGGCATTCCCTCCCACTGCTTGTAAAAGCAGTCTAGAGGCTAATTAGCCACTAGGATTGCGTTTACATGAAAGCCGACCGCTGGCTGAAAAGAATGATACCAAGATGATACCTAAACCTGCAGGCATCATTCTGGTATAACCACTCAAAGTCGTGAATGGTGTACCTGAAGACAAAAAAATGGTTAACAATAAAGCACAGTAAACAGTAAAGTATAAAAAATTGCATACCTGAAAAACAAACATGATAAAACATAATAACAATAAAACATTGCAGAATAGAATACAGTAAAAAAGAGCAGAACAATAGAGAGAATAGAGAGAGAGAGAACAATAAAACGACAACCATTTTTTTTTATTTTATTTTTTTTTTGTGTTTATTTTTTACACTGTTTTTGTAACTGTAACTTTTATAACTGTAACCGGTTCCAGGTTCGGGTCTCTCAAAATGTGATGGCATCTTGGGAGACCCTGTGAAAGTGTGCCTAGTCTGTGGAATGCTGTACCCTACACTAAACTAGTGAATGGTAGCGTTCAAAACATTCACCAATGCAAAAACCAGGATTGTCAGGATAGGAGGGACAATAATAGCGGGTGTCTTGCCTATATCCACGCTTTCTACAGACACGACATCTTTTTTTGGGGGGTTCGTTGGGTAGGGGTACTCGGGAGGACATAAAGAAAATGCCTCTCATGCAGCCGACTGCATTTGGTTGGGGATGTGAATGGGGGAAGTACGGGCGCTGCAGAAGTGGTGGGTTCCCAATTAGGATTGGTGAATGCAGCAGGAAGGGCACTATGGGCACGACGGGCCTGTGTTTGTCTTTTTGGTGGCAGCGGGACACTACTTGTGCTTGCCACCTCACCAGCTTGAACTGCACTTATGGGACTCGCCACGTCACCAAGTGTTACTGCAGTGCTGGTTTGACTAAGACCGGGGTGTATTAGGCCGCTGGCGCTTGCCAGTTCACCAAAACGCTACCAAAAAAACTGTTAGCGATCGCAGGGATCAGGCCTGACTCTGCGAACGCTGCAGTTATGCGTTTAGTGTTTTGTAAGTGTCAGTGATCGATCGATACTGCACTTGGGTGGGCTGGGCCGGGCGGAGGGGCAAAACGCAGGTGCTAGCAGGTATCTGGGCTGATCCCGCTAACACTGCGTTTTTGGGAACCCTAAACTGCTGGGGACGCTAGTATAGATCTGATCGGATCAGATATTGATCCGTTCAGATACTATACCACTAAGGGAGGTGTACGGTGCGTGTGTGGGTGTTAGCGCTACTGGCGCTAACCTGACGCTGCCTGGGGCTGGTGCTTGCCAGTTCACCAAAATGCTGCCAAAAAAACTGTTAGCGATCGCAGGGATCAGGCCTGACTCTGCGAACGCTGCAGTTATGTGTTTAGTGTTTTGTAAGTGACAGTGATCGATCGATACTGCACTTGGGTGGGCTGGGCTGGGACGGGCAGAGGGGCAAAACGCAGGTGCTAGCAGGTATCTGGGCTGATCCTGCTAACACTGCGTTTTTGGGAACCCTAAACTGCTGGGGACGCTAGTATAGATCTGATCGGATCAGATATTGATCTGTACAGATACTATACCACTAAGGGAGGCGTATGCTGCGTGCGTGGGTGTTAGCGGTACTGGCGCTAATCTGATGCTGCCTGGGGCGACGCATATCACCGTCGGGCGATCAGGGGGCTAAACTTTTATTCGGTAATAAACGACGGGTGCCCTGACACTATAAAAAATAAACGAACTAACCAGCGTCACCCGTAACGGTTATACGGTGATCAGTGGTGAAAGGGTTAACTAGGGGGCAATCAAGGGGTTAAAACATTTATTAGGTAGTATATGGGGGTCCCTGTCGCTATAAAACGCTGACGGCGAACCTACATATTTACGTCCCTAACTAGCGTCACCAGCGACACTAATACAGCGATCAGAAAAATGATCGCTTAGCGACACTGGCGACAGGGGGTGATCAAGGGGTTAAAACTTTATTAGGGGGGGTTAGGGGGGTACCCTAGACCTAAAGGGGGCTAACACTTACTGTCCCACCACACTAACTGTCACAAACTGACACCATGCAGTAATCAGAAAAAAAAAACAGCTTGGTGTCAGTGTGACGGGGGGGGGGGTGATTGGGGGGTGATCGGGGGGCGATCGGGGGGGGGGGGGTTGGGGGTGTTTTGTGTGCCTGGCATGTTCTACTGAGTGTGTGTGTGTTTGTGCACTCACATTGATGTCTTCTCTCCTCGGCACCGGAACGGAAACTGCTGAGCCGAGGAGAGATGACATCACATCCTCTGCCTGTGTGTACTACACACAGGCAGGGGAGGATTCTCATTGGCTGGGAGCGATTGCGAGGGGGCCACGATCGGATGGCCTCCCCCTCATCACTGAACGCTTCCAGACCAACGGCGACCGCCTCAGGCACCAGGGGGGGTCCAATCGGACCCCCCGCCCGCGGGAAGGCAATCACGTACCAGGTACGTGATTTTGCCTGCGACGTATATCAGCCTGAGGCGGTCGTCAAGTGGTTAAAAACAAAAATAACAGGACATAGTGCTCTCCATACGAAAAGGTATAAAATGTATTAAATAAGAAAAATGTTACTCACAAAGCAAGCACTGTTTCCCAGTGCAGGAGTATACAGCATAAAATGAACCAGATGGGTGGCTGTACTGACATCACAGTGGGTCGCCCACATATGTAGAATTGAGTTGTGTGGAGGGATAAGGGGCTTTAAGGTTCTAGAAGGTGCTTGTCAAAATCGGGAGGTAAAAAGTGGTCTATCCATGGGCTCCAGATTTTGAGATGTTGGGGGATTTTGTCAAGAATAGTGGCTTCTATTTTGCCGTGTATCATAGATTGAGTCACCCTATTCTTCACTTCAGCTATATGTAAGGTTGGGGTTTTCCAGGCCTTGGCTATTGTTTGCTTGGCTGCAGTGGTGAGTTGAAGGAGAAGACGCAGCTGTGCTCTAGTAAGGTCTTGTGGAGAGTAGTTCAATAGGGCCAAAGATGGGTCTGGTTCAATAGGTATTCGAAGCAGGGTGGAGGCCATTTGGAATATTGTCGCCCAGAAGCGTTGTGCTGTCGGGCAAGTCCACCATATATGTGCATGTGTGCCTCTTTCTCCACAGCCCCAGAAACAGTCTAGTGAGTATGTCGGTAGGAACTTTGCGATCCTAACCGGGACCAAATACCACCGCAACATAACATTGTAATTTGTTTCTAATGCAACAATATTCTGAGATGAAATTTTGGTGTTAGACCATATATTCGACCAGTCTTCTGTGTCTAGGGCTATACTTAAATCTTTGGTCCACTGTAGAGCATATGATGGGAGTGCAGCTGAGGAAGATGTGAGGTGAGAATAAAGATGGGAAATGATACCTGGGGCATGTGGGTCCGATTCGCATAAACCCTCAAACATGGAGAGGTTGTCCAGCTCTGAACTAGAGCCTATAATTGTTTGGACAAAGTCGGAGATTTGTAGGAAACGAAAACACTTCTGATGTGCAAGTTGACTTTGTGCTTGTAGAGCTGGAAATGTCTTTATAGCATTGTCAGTGCCCAAGTCATATATACTGCTCAGACCAGCCCGGGCCCAGGCTTGGAATGAGGCTGGTTCGGTGTAGGCCGGATAAAAGAGTGGGTGGCCAAGCAAAGAGAGCAGGGGAGAATGCAGTGACATTAATTTGAATGAGTTTCATAATTTGTCCCACATTTTTGGGGAGTGCTGTGTTATAGGGTTTGTAATAGGACCACGGGCCTGGGGAGGTAACCATAGCAAATTAGACACTATGAGAGGGTGAAGATCTATTGCTTCCAAGCTGACCCATAAAGGCATTTCAACTTTTGCATGGTAAAGTGTGTTTTGGCCAGCTGGGCTTCATGATAGTAACGCAGAAAGTTGGGTACCCCTAGGCCTCTAGTAAGTTTATTGCGAAGCAGAACGTGTTGCGGAACCCAGGGGTTTTGTGGAGCCCCAGATATATTTGAACACCTGGTTTTGTATTGCTCGATGGAAATAGGGGGGAATTGCGACTGGGAGGACTCTGTAAAGATATAAAAGCTTGGGAAGCAATGACATCTTCACGGCCACAATCCACCCAAGCCATGAGACACACAGGGGTTAAGCAGTGAGGACAAGTGGTTCAACATAGGGAGATAGTTAGCATGGAATAGATGGGCTGGGTTACTAGCCAATTTTTTTCCTAGGTAATGGATAGATGAGGTGGACCATTGGAAAGGGAAATTCTCTTTAAGGAGTTTAAGCTCTGCTTGTGATAGAGACACATTGAGGGCCCTGGATTTTGCTTGATTGACTTCCAAGCCTGTAACCTGTGCAAATTTATCTAAGAGTTGTGTAGCGCTTACCCCCGAAGGAGCGGCTGATTATAGCTATATCCGTAATTCACACTTACCTTCCAACCCATAGATTCATAACTCACGGTCCTTAATGCTTTTTCTCTTGCTTTATTCATCAACATAAACTGGGATGGGAGAAGGACTTCCTTTCAGATGCTCTTTGTTACATTATCATCTTTCAATGGCTCTTTAGAGGAATCAATCGCAGATAGTTAGGAAATCACTTTGCGTGATTTCTTCAATCAGGGAAGATGGAAGTAGATTTGGTAGAGAATAATTGATAAAGAGTCACTCTGAATAACATCTTCATCTGCATGACTTTTAAAGAACAGTCCGTATCTCTATATGTGTGCTTGCAACTTCACCGCTACCTTTTTACCACTACTTCCCATCTACATGGTACTTCCAAGTTGAGCTAAGGAAAAGTCACTCTGAATAACTCTTCCTGCTTGACTGATTGGAATCCCGGGGCATTGCTGAACCCAAAGTCATAGGCCATCACCGCCCATCTCACTGACTTGCGTACCAACAACCCTCAGCCTCTGGTAGTACCCTTCCCTTGGGCTGTTCACTCACTTGATCAATAGCCCGTGTGTCGCTCATAAGCGATCGATCACCCAGTTGTCCTCCGCTTAGCTGCTATTTCTTCTGCATGGTTCCTCTGTTCCCTTTTCTTCCTTTATGGACAGCTCCCTTCCCCGCAGGGGGCGTCCTATGGCACCAGCGACCATATGCTGTCCGGTGTCACTAACTCTGCTGTGAGTCCCAGTGAAGCCCCCCCACCCTCCGAGGAGGGGGACCCGTCGGATCCCCAGGAGGGGGAACCTCTGGCTTGGCTCTCTCTGGAAGAACTCTCCTGAACAGGAACTCCTCACTGACCATGTGACCTCACTTTTATATGAGAGTCCCGCCTTTTTCCAAGCAAATTAATGATTGGCCGAGACTAACATACAAACTACCTGCCACTCAAATGGAAATTAACAACAGACAGGCCTGCTGTAATAGCACAAGCCTGTTTAAATTTACCTGACATAGAAACTACCAGGAAGGGTCACCTACCTAAAAGTAGGTGCCCGCTACAGTTGATGAGATTGGGAAGGGTAATATGTGGCGAGGTAACAAACAGTAGTGCATCGTCCGCAAAAAGACATAATTTTTGTACCGTGGAGGTGACCTCCAGGCCTTGGATATTTGGGTTCGTTCTGAGCTGCAAGGGGTTCAATCGCAAGGGTGAAAACCAGGGGGGATAGGGGGCAGCCTTGTCTCATCCCTCTTTGGATTGGGAAAGATTCCGAGCAAAACCCAGAATAGTTTACATATGCCTGGGATTGGGTATATAGGGCAGTAATCCATTGTAGGAAGTGTGGGCCAAAACCCCAGCGCTGTAAGATAAAGTGTAGGTATGACCAGGAGATGAATATAATATTTCATCTCAGGGAGTTCTGGACTCTGACTGGTTTTGAATTGTTTTTTTATATACACACACATACACACACACAGTATCTGACAAAAGTGAGTACACCCCTCACATTTTTGTAAATATTTTATTCTACCTTTTCATGTGACAACACTGAAGAAATGACACTTTGCTACAATGTAAAGTAGTGAGTGTACAGCTTGTATAACAGTGTAAATTTGCTGTCCCCTCAAAATAACTCAACACACAGCCAATAATGTCAAAACCACTTGCAACAAAAGTGAGTATGTCCAAATTGGGCCCAAAGTGTCAATATTTTGTGTGGCCACCTTTATTTTCCAGCACTGCCTTAACCCTCTTGGACATGGAGTTCACCAGAGCTTCACAGGTTGCCCCTGGAGTCTTCCTCCACTCCTCCATGACGACATCGCGGAGCTGATGGATGTTGGAGACCTTGCGCTTTAACAGCCATTAATGTCTAAACCGCTGGCAACAAAAGTGAGTACACCCCTAAGTGAAAATGTCCAAATTGGGCCCAATTAGCCATTTTCCCCTTCCCGGTGTCATGTGACTTTTTAGTGTTACAAGGTCTCAGGTGTGAATGGGGAGCAGGTGTGTTAAATTTGGTGTCATCGCTCTCACTCTCTCATACTGGTCACTGAAAGTTCAACATGGCATGTGAGATTTCCCTTTTGTGATTGGAACTCCGCTAGTGAGGTACAAACCTATCAATTCCTATCAACTTGAGACTATTTGGATCCTGCTCATGTGTAGCCTATTACCTAGATAAGCTATGCCCATGGAAACCCTTCTTAATATTAGCAATATGTTCACTAATTCTAACCTGTAGTGTGCCCTCTACATTGCAACTTAAAAGGACACTCCAAGACATATACAGCTCCATGAGTAGAGCAAGTAATAAACTTTTTAATATTATAGGACCTCTTGGTTACTGTAGAAGAAAATATTTGGTCCTAATTATTTTGGAACCCCCCCGCACTTGCAAACCGGGAACATCTTACAGGGATTAAACCCTATAAGTCCCCCAAAGAGAGAAATACATTAAAGCTGATCAATAATATTGGTAAATATCATACTTTGAAGATTTCATGCTCCCTTAAAGGTGACAGTGGGGTTTTTCCGGTAATACCGATCCCAGAACCTTTTTCATTCTTTAAAGTATGCCAGTGTTTCCTCAATAGACCATTCACTGACTGTTTTTATATTTGAAAAGGTGATATTGAATGACCACTCCAATTTACTGGTGTCTTGAGTTATCCACTTTGTTATAACAAATTATAATAATGTCTTCCTGTCCAATTGGGAGATTTCTTAAATCGTACCATCAAGGCCATGCGTATTATATCCCTAGTCCACAAATCTCTGTCTAAATATATTGGCCTGCATCTTGAAGTCTTAATTTTCAGAGCAATTACATCTAATCCTAAGAAATTGTCCTTTGGGTATTGCCCTTAACCAGGCCAGGTGGCAACAACTTTGTACAGGGATGTACCCATTCCTGTCTGATTTTTTATTTTATATTTTGGTATATAGGTGGCTCTTTTTTATAAATGATGAGACCCAAGAAACAGACCTCAACTTCAGCCTAAAGAGATAGGATCGGACATCCACAGCTTTAGCATACCTCTTATTTTCGATAGGGCAGGGATAGAGTTATATTGAAATTAATCAGCAAGTGTAGGGGTGAGGGTGATACCTAAATAGGAGATAGAAGTATCAGACCAGACAAAAGGAAAATGAGGTCTTAAGATGCTTACACGTGGCCAAGGGTTAATTAACAGGTAATGCAGTGGATTATTTGTTATACCTGAGACGGAGGAGAATTTTTGTAGGACCGGGACGAGATTGAGGAAGGAGATTAAGAGTTTGGATAGAAACAACAGAACATCATCCGCATACATGCAAAGTTTAAAACAATATCGACCTTTAGAATAACTTAAAATATCTAGGTGCATATTAGGGATGAGCCGAACACCCCCCTGTTCGGTTCGCACCAGAACTTGCGAAGAGGCAAAAGATTTGCTCAAACACACGAACACCGTTAAAGTCTATGGGACACAAACATGAAAAATCAAAAGTGCTCATTTTAAAGGCTTATATGCAAGTCATTGTCATAAAAAGTGTTTGGGGACCTGGGTCCTGCCCCAGGGGACATGGATCAATGCAAAAAAAGTTTTAAAAACGGCCGTTTTTTCGGGAGCAGTGATTTTAATAATGCTTAAAGTGAAACAATAAAAGTGTAATATTCGTTTAAATTTCGTACCTGGGGGGGTATCTATAGTATGCCTGTAAAGGGGCGCATGTTTCCCGTGTTTAGAACAGTCTGACAGCAAAATGACATTTCAAAGGAAAAAAAGTAATTTAAAATTACTCGCGGCTATTAATGAATTGCCGGTCCGACAATATACATAAAAGTTCATTGATAAAAACGGCATGAGAATTCCTCACAGGGGAACCCCGAACCAAAATTAAAAAAAAAAAATGACGTGGAGGGTCCCCCTAAATTCCATATCTGGCCCTTCAGGTCTGGTATGGATATTAAGGGGAACCCCGCGCCAAAATTTAAAAAAAAATTGGCGTGGGGTCCCCCCAAAAATCCATACCAGACCCTTATCCGAGCACGCAACCTGGCAGGCCGCAGGAAAAGAGGGGGGACGAGAGAGGGCCCCCCTCCTGAACCGTACCAGGCCACATGCCCTCAACATTGGAAGGGTGCTTTGGGGTAGCCCCCCAAAACACCTTGCCCCCTTTTGATTGGGACAAGGGCCTCATCCCCACAACCCTTACCCGGTGGTTGTGGGGGTCTGCGGGCGGGGGCCTTATTGGAATCTGGAAGCCCCCTTTAACAAGGGAACCCCCAGATCCCAGCCCTCCCCCCTGTGTGAAATGGTAAGGGGGTACAAGAGTACCCCTACCATTTCACAAAAAAACTGTCGAAAATGTTAAAAATGACAAGAGATAGTTTTTGACAATTCTTTTATTTAAATGCTTCTTCTTTCTTCTATCTTCTATCTTCGGTTTCTTCCTCCATCTTCTTCTGGTTCTTCTGGTTCTTCTGGTTCTTCCTCCGGTGTTCTCGTCCGGCATCTCCTCCGCGGCGTCTTCTTCTCTTCATCTTCTTCTCCGGGCCGCTCCGCATCCATGATGGCATGGAGGGAGGCTCCTGCTGTGTGATGCTTCTCCTCTTCTGACGGTTCTTAAATAACGGAGGGTGGGGCCACCGGTGACCCCGCCCCCCTCTGACGCACGGGAACTTGACGGGGAATTCCCAGTGGCATTTCCCGTGACGTCAGAGGGGGCGGGGTCACCGGGTGGCCCCGCCCTCCATTATTTAAGAACCGTCAGAAGAGGAGAAGCGTCACACAGCGGGAGCCTCCCTCCATGCCAGCATGGATGCGGAGCGGCCCAGAAAAGAAGATGAAGAGAAGAAAACGCCACGGCGGAGATGCCGGATAAGAACACCAGAGGAAGAACCAGAAGAACCAGAAGAAGAAGAAGATGGAGGAAGAAACCGGAGGAAGATAGAAGAAAGAAGATAGAAGAAAGAAGAAGCATTTAAATAAAGGAATTGTCAAAAACTGTCTCTTGTCATTTTTAAACATTGCCCTGCGGCCCAGTCTCTGAAGGGAGGGGATCATGCTCTGCTTCAGTATGTCACAGAACATGTTGGCATTCATGGTTCCCTCAATGAACTGTAGATCCCCAGTGCCGGCAGCACTCATGCAGCCCCAGACCATGACACTCCCACCACCATGCTTGACTGTAGGCAAGACACACTTGTCTTTGTACTCCTCACCCTTTTTGCAGCCACACACGCTTGACACCATCTGAACCAAATAAGTTTATCTTGGTCTCATCAGACCACAGGACATGGTTCCAGTAATCCATGTCTATAGTCTGCTTGTTTTCAGCAAGCTGGCTTTCTTGTGCATCATCTTTAAAAGAGGTTTCCTTCTGGAATGACAGCCATTCAGACCAATTTGATGCAGTGTGCGGCGTATGGTCTGAGCACTGACAGGGTGACCCCCCACCCCTTCAACCTCTGCATCAATGCTGGCAGCACTCATACGTCTATTTCCCAAAGACAACCCCTGGATATGATGTTGAACACGTGCACTTAACTTCTTTGGTGGACCATGGTGAGGCCTGTTCTGAGTGGAACCTGTCCTGTTAAGCCTCTGTATTGTCTTGGCCACCGTTCTGCAGTTCAGTTTCAGGGTGTTGGCAATCTTCTTATAGCCTAGGCCATCTTTATGTAGAGCAACAATTTTTTTTCTGGATCCTCAGAGAGTTCTTTGCCATGAGGTGCCATGTTGAACTTCCAGTGACCAGTATGAGAGTGAGAGCGATAACACCAAATTTAACACACCTGCTCCCCATTCATAACTGAGACCTTGTAATACTAACGAGTCACATGACACCGGGGAGGGAAAATGGCTAATTGGGCCCAATTTGGACATTTTCACTTAGGGGTGTACTCACTTTTGTTGCCAGCGGTTTAGATATTAATGGCTGCGTGTTGAGTTATTTTGAGGGGACAGTAAATTTACACTGTTATACAAGCTGTACACTCACTACTTTACATTGTAGCAAAGTGTCATTTCTTCAGTGTTGTCACATGAAAAGATAGAATAAAATATTTACAAATATGTGAGGGGTGTACTCACTTTTGTGAGATACTGTACATATATATATATATATATATATATATATATATATATATATATATATATATATATATATATATATATATATATATATATAGCACATTTACAATAGTATATTTTAGTGCATTATTGCATGTTTAACACAGTATAGACATGGGCTAAACAACCCTCGGTTCGGTTTGTGGTAGAACTTTTGAACATCAAAAAAGTTCGGAACAGGATACTGAACCCCAATGAAGTCTATGGGACCCGAACTGGAAAAATCAAAAGTGCCCATTTTGAAGGCTAATCTATATATAATGTTTGGGAGTTCTCAGTAATTTTCTAGCAAAAAAAAAAAACAATACATTTTTACATATAGGGGAGAAATGCTAGAATTGACCTGGGTGAGAAATAGTTAAAAAAAATCAAATGTCCTGTGCATAAATAACAATCTACAATAAAAGTGCCAACATCGTAAATAAATTTTAATTACTGAATAGCTATGTACAGAACCCTGCCATCCCCTCTCACCAGCCATGACCTTCCAGCATTGCATAGAGAAGCACAGACACCCAGTGATGAGTCTAAAATAAGGAATGTAATGAGAAGAGAAAAGGCAAAATATAAGCAAATTAAATGTCACCTTTACCCAGGGCTTTTTTTCTCAGAGAAAAGGTGCAGGAACTCACCCTCTCTGTCCAACTCTCTGCCCCCAACCACGCCCAAACTCCGCCCCCAGCCACACCTTCTTTAGAGGAGAGATTTACAGCGGCGCCAAATGTATCACATAAGGCAAATTCCCCAAAATCCCCCCCAGCTCTCCTCATCACAAATCCCCTCCAGCACTGGGGGGGGAGAGAGGCCTAGTGCTGGGAGGGGGAGAGGGCTAGTGCTGGAAGGGGGGGAAGAGGGCTAGTGATGGAAGGGGGGAGAAGGCTAGTGCTGGAAGGGGGGGAGGGGCTAGTGCTGAAGGGGGGGGGGCTAGTGCTGGAAGGGGGGGGAGAGGGCTAGTTCTGGAGGGGGGGAAGTGGGCTAGTGCTGGAAGGGGGGGAGAGGGCTAGTGCTGGAAGGGGGGGGGAGAGGGCTAGTTCTGGAGGGGGGGAAGAGGGCTAGTGCTGGAAGGGGGGAGAGGGCTAGTGCTGGAAGGGGGGAAGAGGGCTAGTTCTGGAAGGGGGGGAAGAGGGCTAGTGCTGGAAGGGGGGGAGAGGGCTAGTGCTGGAAGGGGGGGAGAGGGCTAGTTCTGGAGGGGGGAGAAGTGGGCTAGTCCTGGAAGGGGGGCTAGTGCTGGAAGGGGGGGTTAGAAATGTGCTGGGGGGAGAGGGGGGCTAGTGCTGGAAGGGGCTGTCAGGTTTCAAATTAATCCCACACTGATTTCTGGCATATGTCCTTTCTAATACCAAAGCACATGTCCTAAACCCCCAATCACTCCACCAAGTGTACATCGTTTTAGTTTCCTCCTTCCCAATCCCAGCCACTCTCCCCCCCTCCTCCATGTCTATCTATAAAGCATAGAAAAGTGTGTACAGAAGTGAAGTCAGCGCGTGTTCCTGCTCCCCCTCTTCTTGTATATACAGAGCTGAATGAGAAGGAGGAGGGGGAGAAGACAGCTTCGTTCTGCAGTGTATGAGTGAGACAGGCTGCTGCAGGGACGGGAGACATGAATCTGATGATCGTGCAGACATGTCACTCCCAGGAGTGGAGAGGAGAGGGCTGCCAGAGGTTCCGAAACGCAGTTCCAGTGTGTTCCGGCTAAAAAAAAGCCCTGCCTTTACCAGATAAAACTTATGCCGCATACACACACCTTTCCGGCATACTTGGTCCGGCGGACCAGAGTCCGCCGAACAATCCGACTGTGTATAGGCTCCGGCGGACTTTTCCGGCTGACTTTTTCCCAAAAGCCCGCCGGACCTAGATTTGAAACATGTTTTAAATCTTTCCGTCGGAAGTCCGCTCGTCTGTGTGCTGGTCCGACGGAAAGCCAGCTCGTCTGTATGCTGGTCCAACGGACCAGATACAACGCAAGGGCAGGGTATTGCATTTTGCGCTCCCTGCAATAGGAAAAACAAATTTTCCTATTGCGGCGAGCGTGGGTCATACCAGGCCCTTAGGTCTGGTATGGATTATAAAGGGAAACCCCTATGCCGAAAAAACGGCGTGGGGTCCCCCCTAAAATCCATACCAGACCCCGATCTGAGCACGCAGCCCGGCCGGTCAGGAAAGGGAGTGGGGATGACTGTGATGTTTTAGGGGGCGTGGTCATCGGGTGATGTTGACCACGCCCCCTAAAACGACATCATAAGGAGGCGGGGTCACCGCCTATATAAGTCACAACAGAGCCCTCAGAGAGCAGTCCACCCGGAGAGAGCGTTGTGTCAACATCTGGAGAAGAGAAGAGGGAGGAAGACAAGAAACCCAGAAGTCCGGACCTCCGCTGGCAAGAGAGCGACCTGAAGACAGTGGAGGAGCCGGCCGAAGAACTGGAACACCGGGAGAAGAGGCCGGAGAGAGCGGAGAAGAACCAACTGGACGCCGGGAGAAGTGGGACTGGAGGGACCCCCAAAGCCGGAAGAAGACCCCTGAAGCCAGAGGAAGACCCCCCCGAGCTGTTTAATAAATTATTTTAAAAACCTGTGTAATGTGTTTTATTAGTGACATTTTTTCCCTAGGTGAATGAGTAGGGGCACCATGTACCCCATACTCATTCACATAGGGTGGGGGGCTTGGATCTGGGGGCCCTCTTATTATAGGGGGCTCCCGGATTCCGATAAGCCCCCCGCCCGCAGACCCCAACAACCAACGGCCAGGGTTGTCGGGAAGAGGCCCTTGTCCTCATCAACATGGGGACAAGGTGCTTTGGGGTGGGGGGGCCCCGCAGGGCGCCCCCTCCCCCAAAGCACCCACCCCCCCATGTTGAGGGCATGCAGCCTGGTACGGTTCAGGGGGGGCGCTCGCTCATCCCCACCCCCTTTCCTGACCAGCCGGGCTGCGTGCTCGGATCGGGGTCTGGTATGGATCTTAGGGGGGACCCCACGCTGTTTTTTCGGCGTAGGGGTTTCCCTTTATAATCCATACCAGACCTAAGGGCCTGGTATGACCCGCGACGGGGCTCGCAAGGTGTCAATCTCGCCGAAAAAAAAAAGTGGCAAGATTGACTTCCTTTTCTAGCCCCGTCGTACCCGAGTCTCGTTCAAAATTAACGGACTTGTCCATGTGTGGGCAAGTTCGTTCAATCTGAGTCCGCCGTAACTCCGGCGAAAGTCCGTCTGAAAGACGGTTGGACTTAGCCCGCCGGAAAGTCCGGTCGTGTGTGGGCAAGTCCGTCCGTTTTAAAGTCCGGCGCACCTAGCGGACAAAGTCCGTCGTGCCAGAAAGTCCGATCGTGTGTACGCGGCATAAGAATTAAACTGAAACCAAAACTCCCAACTTCCTCCCAGTCTCAGGTGACGTATCATGTGATGCCGGTACTGGTCCCAGTACAATGATTACTATATGTAGATTACCTGTCGTCATCACAATCTCTTTGTTCCTCTTCATTTCTCTCTGTTGATAAGTGTGCTCTGTGCTGTTCACTATATGAGAACCGGAAATGTTGTCTGATATGAGAGATTTCCTCATACTGACCATCTCCGGATCTCCAACCACAAACCAGAGCGGGAAGTAACATAACAGACAGGAAGTAACATTTCACCAAGAAACAAAAATCAACATGTTGCCGGCCCTAAAGGATTTCATTAATGGGTCATTTCACCCAATATTGGACTTTATTACAGGTGTAGCCTGGCTGGCTTCTTTTATGTCTTTATTTCTCCATCGATAAGATCTCCCAGTCAAAACCCCCAGCTCTGTTCTCAACCCAACTTTGTATGTTTCAGTTACATTACTGGACAATATATAGTCTGTAGACTAGGACAGTCTATGGGTGCATAGAGTTGTGCGAATGGTTTGGCCTGAGAATGAGTTTGGGCTGAACATTGGCTATTCACCCGTTCAATGAACACCCAAATTATCAGGGCGTTCGACAGTTTGTTTCGGCCCCCTGAATGACCACCACGCACTGCACCACTGCACAGTGCATTGGAAGCCCTGATTGGCTGCAGCCATGAAAGCTTTGCACTGTCAGAGCCATGATTAGACACTGTCATGATGACTTTATCCAATCATGGCTCATTGCTTTTAGTCCCACCCCACACTATAAAGTATTGTTTCCATAGCGGCCATTTGTAGTATATCGGTGTGGAGAGAGATAGGACTCTGTTCAGTGCAACTAGACAGTTAGTGGGCTAGAGTGGGCTAATCTGATTCTATTGTCAGTGTAAAGTATCAGTTTAGTGTGAATCTAGGGATAGTTCAGTGTGAGTGTAGTGCGACCATTCATTTGTACTTCAGTGTCAGTTTATTTTGTCAGCACAGGTTTCCTGCAGTATATTTCAGTGCGTTATATTGCAGTGCATTGCTGCAGGTTTACCACAGTATATTTCAGTGCATCAATGCATGATTACTGCAGTATATTGCAGTGCGTTGCTGTACGTTTACCACTGTATATTTCAGTGTATTAGTGCATGTTTACCACAGTATATTGCAGTGCATTGCTGCATGTTTACTGCAGTATATTTCAGTGCGTTAGTGCACGTTTACCAAAGTATATTACAGTGTGTTGCTGCACGTTTACCGCAGTATATTGCAGTGTGTTATTGCACGTTTAAGGCTCCATTCACACTAGCGCGTTTTTTGATGCATTTTGCATTTTGCAGAAATGCACGGGAATTTTTTAACATGGGTTCCTATGGAACATGTTCACATCAATGCCTTTTTGTTTCTCTGCATTTTTGGAAAGGGTCGGGGACTTTTTTTCATGCAAAAAGCAGCGTTTTGCATGTAATGGATTTCAATGGACAAGCATCAAAAACGCAAGTGCACCGTTTCTGCAGCGTTTTTGCAGCGTTTTTGATGCGTTTTTGCCGTTTTTTTTTTTTTTTTTTTAATTTTTTTTAAATTTTTTTTTTAGACTGTAAAAAAAAACTGTAAAAAAAAAAAAAAAACGCAAAACGCAAATCGCCGCAAAAACGCGGCAAAAACGCCGCAAAAACGCTGCTCAAAAACTTGGCAAGCATGAAAAAAAAACCTCCAAAAACGCTCAAAAGCAACATGCATAGGTGTGAATCGAGCCTTACACAGTATAGACATGGGCTGAACGACCCCCGGTTCAGTTTGCGGCAGAACTTTCAAACTCTGAAAGAGTTCAGAACAGAATAATGAACCCCATTGAAGTCTATGGGACCCGAACTGGAAAAATCAAAAGTCCCTATTTTGAAGGCTTATTGGGCATACAATGGTTATGAGGGTCCAGGTACTGCCCTGGGGGACATGCATCAATGAACACAAAGTTTGCAAAAAACATCATTTTAAAATGAGTAGTGATTTACTATGTAAACTGAAGGTATACAGGTCAAAAATCGTCACCCAAACCTGAACTACCACCTCTGCGCTAAAATGAAAAAACACGACCCTATCGAAGCTGCCACTTAAATTGTAAGGTCTATATATACTGAATTCACCCAAAAGATTGTAGGGATGAATAGTGGCGCTGACTCCCAAGTGGTGGGGATAAACCAGACACTTCTGAACACACCAATGTTCTACAGTGAGTTGGAAGTGTACTAAATTCAAAAACCCTTATAACTGGGATGCGTTTACATTACACAGGCCAGGTGACCCTCCCTGTTAACCCAAAAAAGTTAAATAAAATAATTATTAAATTCAATACATCCACACGAGTGATGAATTCTAATAAAATCAGATAGTGAAAACAATACAAAATATAACACCCCGTGACAGTAGTGTTAAATTATACCAATATTACTATTAAATTAATATCAGTAGTGCCTGGTTTATCCCCACCACTTGGGGGTCAGCGCCACTATTCAACCCTACAATCTTTTGGGTGAATTCAGTATATATATTGATTTACTATGGCTTAAAGTGAAACCACAAAAATGCGAAATATCAATAAAAATTAAAAATTCCTTTCAATATTGTGTCTGGGGAGTCCCCTTAGTCTGCCTGTAAAGTGGCACATCTGTACCGTATATAGAACCTGCTGCAGCAATAATTACATTTATAAAGCCAAAAAAATGAAATTTTCTCCACCAGCTTTCTTTACTTTATAAACAACGGCTTGGGGAGCCAGTCTGTATGATGAGGCCACAATGTAGCGCACTCAGAACAAGATTAGAGATTTTTGGGATAAAGTCTGGTGTCTCTTTCGCTGACTTTGGATAAAGTAACGGGTAGGGAAAAATGGGTGTGTTGGTGGTGCCTTCACATAGTAACGCTATAGAGTAGTGGTTCTCAACACCAGTCCTCAGGACCTACCAACAGGCCAGGTTTGCAAGATATCTGAAATACATCACAGGTGATATCATTTGCTGCTCAATGATTGCAGTATTCTAGTCTGCAACTCCCCAAGGTAATACTTAAAATCTGGCCTGTTGGTGGGTCCCGAGGTCTGGAGTTGAGAACCACTGCTATAGAGGTACTCTTGATGAAAGCAAGAATTGGCCTTGCTGTCAAAAATTTAAATGACATGCACCTGTCAGACAGGTGTGGAAAAATTGGTCCTTGGGTGTTAATTGTGACCATAAAACCTACACCAAAAAATGTCTTCCAGATGACATCAACACCCACAAAGCTAGGCAGCCTAGTCAGTCTATCAGCGATTCCAGATCCAGAAAGGGCTTAATCAGTGACATCGGCATCAGGGGTTTAATAAATGCTGCTAATCCAGGACTGATTCATTTTGATAAATGTCAGCCGAACCACAGAGTCTGTGGACAGACGCGCTCTCTTACCTGTCACAAAACCTCCAGCAGCACTGAATGCCTGTTTAGAAAGCATGCTGGATGCAGGGCAGCTCAGCAGCTCAATTGCATACTGGGCACGTTCTGGCCAGTGGTCTATTCTCATTACCCAGTAATCCAGTGGATCATGAACTGGAAAGCTCTCCATGTCTGTTTTCGCCCCTAGATAATCTTCCACCATATGATGCAGACCCTGCTGATGGGATGTGTAAGCTGACAGCTCTGGGTGTTGAGGACTAAAAAAAAATTGAAATGCATCACTGAGGTGGCCCCCTTCTCTACCGCTCCTCTCTTGACCAAGAGAAGCCTCAAAACTATGTTTTCCACAAGACTGTAACCTACCAGAGTCTAGAAAGGCACTACATAAACTCCTCTTTAAATCTGGTGCAGCTGTGCATGGTAGCCAATCAGCTTCTAACTTTAGCTTGTTCAATTAAGCTTTGACAATAAAACCTAGACACAGAGATACATCAGATTTTGCACATCAGTTTTAGTAAATCAATCCCAGTGAGCCTCGTACTAGGGCGAGCAGGCGTCTAGTTTGATCATCGTGCCATGCCGTAAAGACGGGTGACTCAGTGGTGAAAAACCATCTATAACTAAGTATTCTTGTTACATTTTCCAATATTACTACATTTGTTATCTTTATCTGTATGTAGATGGGGTGCAGCGTGGTGCCTTGTTAATAACACACGCTCTTAAGTGCGATGAAAAGAATTTGTATTGAAACAATGCAGAGACAGTTCACAATAAACCTGGTGGGAAGACAGCCCAACCACAAACTTTTCCCTGCCGCTAGTTCTGTCCCTAACCTGTCCCAACGCTATGCACTCTCAAATGCACGCCAAACCTGGGAGCCAGGGCCTAAAATAGGCTCTGCCTGACCCATGGTGGCTGCTGGAGTCACATGGGGCAGCAGCATCCAAACGTATAGCGTCCCCAGTGACACAGGAAACCATAGAGGAACCATGTCCCTCTTGACTTCCTCTCTAGCTGCAATGCCACTGCGGACGAGCACCACCTGCAGAGGAGAAAATAGACTGCTATATCTGCCTACATTTACTGCAGTTCACAATAGTAAACACTAAATAAATAGATTTCATTCACAAAAAATGGTTGTTTATAACAGTGATAAGCAATCATAGTGTTTAAAGAACAAAAATCCTGATCACCTCCCAGAGTAGTATAGTGTTACTATGGCAACACTGGGTTGTTCTGGTGACAGTATGCAAAAAATAAAAAGTAAAATCTTAAAAAAAAGAAAAAAAATGTAATGAAAAAGAAATAAAATATTTTTTTTTTACATACTTTCACCAGTCAGTGTCCCTGATCACCGCCACACCCCTTATAATATGTACTATTATACTGGTGACAGTATGTAAAAAAAAAAAAAAAAAAAGTGATTTTTTTTTTTTTTTATTTCTTAATTTTCCAAAAAATTGTTATAAGTTATAACTTAAAAAATCTTGCCATGCCTTTTTACTAAATACCTTGGACAATCTACTTTTCAAAAAGGGGTCATTTGGGGGGTATTTGTACTGTCCTGATGTTTTTGGGCCTCAAGAAATGAGATAGGCCGTCAGCACATCAGGATTGATCAATTTTCAGATATATATGCCATAGTTTGTGGACTCTATAACTTTCCTATAGACCTAATAATATACACTAATTTGGGTTATTTTCACCAAAGAAATGGAGCAGAATACATTTTGGCCTAAATTTATGAAGAACGATTATTTATTTGCAAAGTTTTATAACAGGAATGAAGAAAAACACATTATTTTCCAAAATTTTCCATCTTTTTTTACTTATTTGGCAAAAAGTAGAAAACCTAATGGGGACAAAATACCCCCCAAAAGAAAGCTTTATTTATGTGAAAAAAATGATAAAAAGTTCATATGGGTACAGTGTTGCATGACCGTGCAATTGTCATTCAAAATGTGACAGCGCTGAAAGCTGAAAATTGGCCTGAGCAGGAAGGGGGTGAAAGTGCCTGGTATCGAAGTGGTTAAAGGCCTTGTCCCCTCTGGCAACCCCCCCATGTTGATAACATGTGAAATGGTATGTCTCAAGAAGGAGGGTGACTCACTCGTTTGCATGCAGATCACCCTAGATAACACCCACATGTGATGCTGAGCCTCCATGTTTGAAAGAACTGAAATTCAACAAATGACTTGTGGTGGGTCAGGGACAGTCAGGCTTGGGGGGAGAGACCGAGGTGACACTGGGCCTCCTCCAGACAAGAAATTAGGCGGGGCTCTATCTGACTCTTTGTAGCTTCTAATGCAAATTGTGAGAAGCTCACAGCATGTGGTGAAATACAGGACCCTATACAACTGTGCAAGACTAAAGAAAAGGTTGGAGTTCAACTTGAAAACTGCAGATTGGACTCTCTGAGATCCTCCAATTCTAGAAGAACAACAAGTCCCAGCATATCCTGCAGCATTATTTTATACAGTAGTAGATTCTATATGGCTGTAGTATAATGGAGGAGCAGAAAAGGTACAGTAGATAGAGATATCAGGTGTCCTCTGGTGTCCTTCAGTCCATATCAAAAGGTCATCTTCTTCTCACAGATGTACTTTATTTTTGAAGAACATTGAAGATCATTCCAGTCATATCCATCGCTTAACGTAGCACAGTCTTCCCCTCCTCCGAGACCATGACCCTTCCAATCATCGGGCTGAGTGTTCCCCCAGAACCTGAAGGACAGAAGTAACAATAGGGGTTTAGACCAATACAGGAACTGAGCAGAACTGGGACCTCAGAAATGCTATAAAATGAGATTTAAAAAGGTGTGAGCCCAACAACTGTGATCGGCTGCAAGAGAACTGACCACACACACCAATTTAATGGTACAAATTACTAAGGTTAGATCAGTGATGGCCAACCCCATACATACATAGCCCCTAGCTATGTGATGTGTTCTTCCTCCCACCTCTTTCCCTGATTGAATATGTGAAGAGTTTTCTCCTCCAGGTCCTTCATGTGAAAAGTTCTTCCCCTTCATGCCCTTAACTATTGGTCTATGTGAGGAGTTCTTTCCCTCATCTCCTTCCTACATTGGCTATGTGAGGAGTAGGGATGAGCCAATGGTTTGCCTTAAACCTAGGCTGTTAGGGTGTTTGGAAGAATGGCCAAACGTTTGGTCCCCTGTGCGCTGGGAGCTGAGCATCATCTATAGAAGTGGTATTTCTACCACTTCTATAAATAACAGCTTCCTATTGTCAGTGGTTCCTAAAGAAGCAGCAAGTGCTGGTGCCCGCTGCATCCCTAGCAACCATATCTGGCACATTACTCACATGGGTGGGAATCTACAGTTACGTTAGCAAAGGGACAGGGATAACAGCAACGATCACTGGCCATATTTGGTCAATGATGTCACTACTTTCCCCTCCCCTTCCCTTATATAGCTGATGACAGCTCAGGGAGCTATCATTCAGCGAGCAGTACCATTGGGATTAGTCATGTACATCAGGTCAACCCAGTTTTTAATTCTGACAAGCCGACAGGCGTAGGGCATCCTGATTGATGATGGATTTACAAGGAGGGACTCTTTTTTGGGTATTTTTAGTTTTTATTTGAGTGTCTTTATTTATGGGTTACACAGTTAATATGCACCTCCTACTCATTAACATGAGGGGAGGCGGTTTGTGTAGGCGCCCATATTTTTAACAGGGGCTTCCAAATTCTGATGAGCTCCCCCCACAGACCCCAACAACCATTGGCAATGGTCCTAGGGAACAGACCCTTATCTTCATCAACATGAGGATAAGGTGCTTTGCCAGGGGGTCCTACCTGGCATGGCATCCCTCCAAGTTAAGGTCATGTGGCCTAGCATGGCTCAGGGGGGAGCAAAAAAACTGAACCGGGGGGGGGGGGGCGTTCTGCCCATCCCTAATTAAGATAAAAAGCCTTCTGCATGCTGTAGCCTCCGTCAGCCCCCCTAATACTTACCTGAGTCCCATCTCGAACCAGCGATGTTGCAGGAGTGTTTTGGCTGCCTGGGACTCTCCCTCCTCATTGGCTGAGACAGAAGTGTGATGCCATTGGCTCCTGCTGCTGTCAATCAAAGCCAGTCAGCCAATGAGGAGAGAGGGGGCGGGCTAAAGCGTGTCTGCCCCCTTGTGGGGGCACTCGAAAGGAGGGAGGGGCCAGGAGCGCCAACGGGGGACCCATGAAGAGGAGGATCCAAGCTGCTCTGTGCAAAACACAGGGCAAGTAAGTATGGCATGTTTGTTATTTTTAACGAAAAAAAAAAAAGAGATTTTAGTATCACTTTAAGGATATGAAAGCATTGCCAATAGGATCCACAGGTTTTAGGATACTCACCTTTCACTCACACAAAGAGGCAAGAGGGTGAAAATCAAGTACATAAATCAGGAGAAGAGACAACACCCCGCTGGAACCTTTTATTACAGAGTGGCCCCCCACTGGTATGTTCTGCTCAAAAGGGCTTGCTCATAAAGACTGACTCGTAGATTATTAATAAACATGTCCTACCACAGGAAAAATGGATGAAAAACAACACAGGGTTCGCACATGTGCAGAGTGCGGGACTCCGGAGTATGGATTTTGAGCTGAGAAAATGATTTTTACAGCTTTCTCGGAATTTTGGTATTCCTGAACGTTCGGGGATTTCAAAGTGCCTTGGGAGAGAAGAAATCTCCAACCCAGTGTCCGGGTTTTGTTGAAGACCAGAAGGGTGTGTGTGAAGGACTGAGAACATTTCAGGGCTCCAGCCAGGATGGAGGTGTGCTCCCAATTTGGAGACAGGGCTTCACCTTAGGAGACAGGTGTGAGCCAGTTTCACTGGGCGCATTAAAGAGGAGCCGTGTGCCTTAATGAGGAGCTGTGTTCATTGACAGGCTTGAAGATATGTGCATTGAAGAGACGTTGGTCTGAGGGACACATTACTAAGAGCAGAAGTACTGCTGAAGAAAGAGCCAGGTGGCTTGATATTTCTTTGCCTGTTTATTCTGTGTGCTGTGAAAGTTTATGGACTTTAGATTAATCTGTTTTCATAAAAGTGGGCTACCAGGCCCTTAAAACTGGCATGGACTTCACTAAAAAAACGCATCTACCACTGAGTCTAATCACTCCATGTCACAGTACTGTAGCACCCTCTACCATAGGTAGGTGCTAGCGGTGTAGTGTTGTAGGTTCTGTCAGTGCAGGTAAATTTAAGCAGGCCTAATGCTGTGAGCTAGGCCTGTTTGTTTTTGATCCGCGGGCAGGGAGTTATTAGTGTAGCAGTGGGTGTGACTGAGATGTTCTTCAGCTTTTGAGTGCCTCCCCGCTTTCAGTGAGAATGTTCTGGAAGAGGGGCAGGGCTGAGATTTGGAGTGGCATGGAGTACATGTGAGGAGCCCTGACCAATCCCCAACTGGGATTGGCAGGGGGCAGGCCTCCTACATATACCCAGGGTCAGCCTGCTGGGGGAGGAGTTGTTGTCTGGGAGAACTGAAGGATGGAGTGCTAGACTGCGTGTGGGGGGTTGCGACTCAAGTGGAGGAGCTCAGGAGCTGGGAGGTATGGGTAGGTATACTAAAGGAGACCCAGGAACGTACACGGCAGGTGCCGGCAGGGGCCAGCACAGAGGCGGGTGGAGACAAAGAGGTGCAGGCACTAGCAAAGAGTAGATGGGTGACAGTCAGGAAGGGTAGATGGGAAAGTGCCAGGGAGGCCGATCCAGGACTGGAGCATCCCAATAAGTACGCTCCATTGAGTAACATTGGTGAAACCAGTCAGGGACCAGCACTGCTGGAGATGAGGGACTCTCCTAGCTGCCAGGGGAAGAACTCCTCCAGTGAGAGTGGGGGGGCAGCAAAGGGAAAGGAAAGACAGATTCTGGTGGTAGGGGACTCAATTCTTAGAAGGGCAGAGAGGGAAATCTGTAACCAAGACCTGAAGCGCCGAACAGTATGTTGTCTACCGAGCACTAGGGTTCGGCACATCACGGATCTTGTGGACAGATTACTGGGAGGGGCTGGGGAAGACCCAGCTGTCATGGTGCACGTTGGCACCAATGACAAAGTCAGAGGCAGATGGAGTGTCCTAAAGAACGATTTTAGGGACTTAGGAGCTAAATTGAGGAAAAGGACCTCCAAGTTAGTATTCTCAGGAATACTACCGGTACATCGAGCCACACCAGAAAGGCAGAGGGAGATTAGGGAAGTAAACAAGTGGCTGAAGAGCAGGTGTAGTAAGGAGGGGTTTGGGTTCCTGGAGGACTGGGCTGACTTCTCAGTCGATAACCGGTACTATAGAAGGGACGGACTGCACCTAAATGAGGAGGGTGCAGATCTGCTGGGAATGAAGATGGCCAAAAAGTTAGAGGGGTTTTTAAACTAGGCGATGGGGGGAGGATCCAGAGGTAGAGATAGCGTGGAAGATATTCCAGAGGGTAGTATTGGGGGCATTAGTGGTAGGTTGACCAAAGCACAAAAACACAAGGTAAGTATAGTAGCAAGTCTTAGTCGCAATCTCGAAACTCCCAATACGAAGACAATATGCGACCGGTCTAAACTATGTGGCATGTTCACCAATGCCAGGCGGACAAGATGGGTGAACTAGAGATACTGTTGTACAAGGAGGATTTGGCTTTTGTGGGAATTTCAGAGACCTTGTTCAACAGCTCTCATGATTGGCTGGCAAACATTCAAGGGTATACCCTTTACCGCAAGGATAGAGAGGGTAAAAAAGGGGAGTGGTATGCCTATATATCAAGAATAATGTACAAGTGAATGTGAGAGATGACATCACTGAGGGAGCTAGGGAGGAGGTGAAATACTTATGGGTAGAGCTCCAAAGGGATGAAGCTAAGGGGAAAATAATCCTGGGAGTATGCTGCTATAGGCCCCCTAACCTGAGGGAGGAAGTGGAGACAGATCTCCTATCACAATTTAGATTAGCAGCAAGGATAGGAAGTGTTATCATAATAGCGGGTTTTTAATTATCCAGACATAGACTGGGCGGAGGGAACCGCGCATTCATTTAAGGCTCGACAGTTCCTTAATGTCTTGCAGGACAATTTTATGGGTCAGATGGTAGATGCACCAACTAGAAATAAAACATTACTGGATCTACTGATTACCAACAATACAGACCTGATCACGGATGTGGAAATACGGGGCAATTTAGGTAACAGCGATCACAGGTCAATTTAGTTTCAGTATAAATCACACAAATAGGAAACCTAAAGGGAATACAAAGACACTGAATTTCAAAAGAGCCAACTTCCCTAAACTACAAACCTTGCTAAAAGGCATAGATTGGGATGAAATATTAGGAACAAAGAATACGGAGGAGAGATGGGTTTGCTTTAAGAGTATATTAAATAAGGGCATTAGCCAATGTTTTCCATTGGGTAATAAATTTAAAAGAGCGAACAAAAGTCCTGTATGCCTTAACTCCAATGTAAAAATACATATAAAAGCAAAGGAGAAGGCCTTCAAAAAATACAAGGTTGAGGGATCATCATCAGCATTCAAACTTTATAAACAATGCAACAAGAAATGTAAGGGTGCAATTAGGATGGCTAAGATAGAACATGAAAGACATATAGCAGAGGAGAGCAAAAAAAATCCCAAGAAATTCTTTAAGTATGTAAACAGTAAAAAAGGGAGGACAGACCATATTGGCCCCATAAAGAATGAGGAAGAACATCTGGTTACAAAGGATGGGGAGATGGCGAAGGTATTGAATTTATTCTTCTCCTCAGTCTTCACGAGTGAATCGGGGGGGCTTCAGTAACCAAAACTGCAGTGTTTATCCTTATGACACAACACAGGAAGCATCTCCATGGTTAACAGAGGACAGAATTAAAATTAGACTTGAGAAACTTAACATTAATAAATCACCGGGACCAGATGCTTGCATCCGAGGGTACTTAGGGAACTCAGTCAAGTGATTGCCAGACCGTTGTTCCTAATTTTTACAGACAGTCTGACTGGAATGGTACCAGCTGATTGGAGAAAAGCCAATGTAGCACCAATATGTAAAAAGGGCCCAAAATACATCCCTGGGAATTACAGACCAGTTAGCCTAACATCAATAGTATGTAAACTCTTGGAGGGGATGATAAGGGACTATATACAAGATTTTAGTAATGAGAACTGTATCATTAGCAGTAATCAGCATAGATTCATGAAGAATCGTTCTTGCCAAACCAATCTACTAACCTTCTATGAGGAGGTGAGTTGCCATCTAGATAAAAGAAGGCCCATAGACATGGTGTATCTGGATTTTGCAAAAGCATTTGACACAGTTCCCCATAAATGTTTACTGTACAAAATAAGGTCCGTTGGCATGGACCATAGGGTGAGTACATGGATTGAAAACTGGCTACAAGGGCGAGTTCAGAGGGTGGTGAAGAATGGGGAGTACTCGGAATGGTCAGGGGTAGGTAGTGGGGTTTCCCAGGGTTCTGTGCTGGGACCAATCCTATTTAATTTGTTCATAAACAACCTGGAGGATGGGATAAACAGTTCAATCTCTGTATTTGCAGACGACACTAAGCTAAGCAGGGCAATAACTTCTCCACAGGATGTGGAAACCTTGCAAAAAGATCTGAACAAATTAATGGGGTGGGCAACTACATGGCAGATGAGGTTCAATGTAGAAAAACGTAAAATAATGCATTTGGGTGGCAAAAATATGAATGCAATCTATACACTGGGTGGAGAACCTCTGGGGGAATCTAGGATGGAAAAGGACCTGGGGGTCCTAGTAGATGATAGGCTCAGCAATGGCATGCAATGCCAAGCTGTTGCTAACAAAGCAAACAGAATATTAGCATGCATTAAAAAAGGGGATCAACTCCAGAGATCAAACGATAATTCTCCCACTTTACAAGACTCTGGTCTCACCTAGAGTATGCTGTCCAGTTCTGGGCACCAGTCCTCAGGAAGAATGTACTGGAAATGGAGCGAGTACAAAGAAGGGCAGCAAAGATAATAAAGGGTCTGGAGGATCTTAGTTATGAGGAAAGGTTGTGAGCACTGAACTTATTCTCTCTGGAAAAGAGACGCTTGAGAGGGGATATGATTTCAATATACAAATACCGTACTGGTGACCCCACAATAGGGATAAAACTTTTTCGCAGAAGAGAGTTTAACAAGACTCGTGGCCACTCATTAAAATTAGAAGAAAAGAGGTTTAACCTTAAACTACGTAGAGGGTTCTTAACTGGAAGAGCGGCAAGGATGTGGAATTCCCTTCCACAGGCGGTGGTCACAGCGGGGAGCATCAATAGGTTCAAGAAACTATTAGATAAGCACCTGAATGACCGCAACATACAGGGATATACAATGTATTACTGACACATAATCACACATAGGTTGGACTTGATTGAATTGTGTATTTTTTCAACCTCACCTACTATGTAACTATGTATCCTGGAACAGGAGCTGGAGAAGCAGTCGGTCTGCATGGTCCGGGTGAATCCTTCAGGAAGAACTCAGGGCAGGAGTCGGTGAGTGAAGCACAGTGGAGATCTGGAAGAGGCATGCCAGGGAAGCTGGGTGCAGAGCCAGAGGAGAGACTGTGTGGTTTTGTATCAAATCGTTGCAGCCGGAGGGCACAAGATTTGCAAGTCAGGTCTACTGGGATCAGTAGTCCTTCATGAAATGTCTTTTTCAACTAAATGTTCAGGGCCGTCAAGAAGGGGTACTGCAGGCCCCTGGTCTATTAAGAATCATCAAGTGAAACTAATCCTAGGACTTGTTCAGAGGGAGGCCTAGTCAGCTCAAGATGGCAGGACAGGATGTCTAATGCTGTGACAGGAAAGTTTTGAGCAGGAGGAGAAATGTCCTGGATGTAGAAGTCTGTAGGCAGAGTGCAGAGGAGGAGAATGGACTGGAGTAACGTTGTCAAGATTAGAGTCCACCATTTTGTTCTATATTATTGCAAATACCTATTTGTTCCATGGTCATCGCATACCCTTTCCCCCAACCAAATTCAATTCCCTAAATAAAACAACAAAACAAAGCAAAAGACTTTTCATTGTCTACAAGTGTGACGTATGGATGTCTGGCAGCAGGGTGAATATTCGTGGATGGGGCGTGGCCTGACGAGGCATGTGAGCAGACCTGCTGCACGGAGCTCCCGCTGAGAATCCTGCTTAATATCCTTTCCTCACCACCGAAATCGCCCGTTTTTGCCCCAAAGAGCTTCCTGATACCTCCTGGAGACACCCGGTACTGACAGGTGATCGTTTAGTGCTGATGATGACCCGGGGGAACCGAATGGAGACCGAGGCCTGGGAGTCCCAAGCTGACCAAGATGGCGCCGGCCGGTCTCAGCCTCCTAAAGCACAGCGCGGCCTGGAAAAGAAATCCGAACAGGGGGGTAAGTCCAGTAAACTCCCTAAAGGCAAGGAACAACCCAGGGACATGCTTTATTATACCCAAAAGCTGGCCGGACATTCTACTTCTCATATACCTGACTCCCCCCAGCCTAACAGGGAAGATACAAGCATGCTAGATGACACAGTGCCATTAGATCTGCAGCAGGATCTCATGTCTGACCCATCTGACTCCCCCTCAGAAGACAGTATACAGCCTTCTTTGAGTGATATCCTGCATGCTGTGCATAAATGTACTGCCTCAGTTGATGATTTGAAGGAGAAATTTGGGGGTCTGAAAGAAACAGTATCCCTTATGCGCCAAGATCTGCAAAAAATCAGGGAAAGAACCACAGCAGTGGAGGGCCGGGTGAGCGAAGTGGAGGACCAGTTGCCCCCCCTTAACAGAGATGTCAGGATGGCCACACAAAACGCCTTTCAAGCCCTTAATAAAACTGACGAAATCGAGAACCGTCTGCGACGCAACAATGTGCGCATAGTGGGACTCCCTGAAAAAGTGGAAGGACGTGACCCCACTACTTTCATTGAGGAATGGCTGCAGGAAGTCTTTGGCAAAGAAGCTTTCTCTCCCATCTACACAGTGGAAAGGGCCCATAGAGTGCCCCCACGCCCTCTCCCCCCTGGGAACCCCCCAAGATCAATGCTGGCCAGGCTCCTGAATTACAAGGACCGTGAGGTGATACTGAGACTGGCCAGGGAAAAAGGCAGCATTAAACACAATGGCACTAAAGTATCCTTTTACCCGGACTTCTCCGCCGAGGTACAACGCAGGAGGTCAAAATTTATGGAAGTGAAAAAGAGGCTACAAAGGCTGCAGCTATCCTACGCAATGATGTTCCCGGCTAAGTTGAGAGTAGCGGCAAACGGACAGAACCACTTTTTTGAAAATGCGCAAGATGCAACATCCTGGTTAGACCAGAATGAGCAAGCTATACGCCACCAGGGTCGAGAAGAAGGAGCCGGTTAAACCAGAGAAGACAGAAGAAATGCGAGAAAAAGCAGGGCGTCCATTTTCCTGTTCATGTTTTTCATTCAGAAGAGGAACTTTACCAATTGCTTACGCAGCGAGTGACTACCACTGGAAATATTGTTATATTTTTTTCAACCAGTTATTTCCACTTGCAGCACAGACCCTCACAGGGGAAGTCACTGTGCAGAAAAAGTAGAAGATGTTTGAAGCCATGGGATACATGGCTAATGCTGTATTGCCCTGTTGGCATTCACAATCAGGACAGACCACGTAGCCCGCAGTTTCGGGACGGTTCTGGAGGTATGCGCCACAGCGTGGCAGGACCCAGGGCCCTCAACACAGTCTGTTCCTACTCTTGTTTTGTTTTTTTTCACTGTTTTGCCGCGCAGTTGCGCGAGATTATCCACCCTTCAAGAACACCTAGCTTCCATTGGGACAATTTTTCAATGAAAAAATGTTTTTTGATGAATCACATTCTAATGCTCATGGGTAACCATATAACCAGATCAGCTCTGACTTCCAGAAGAATATCCTTTAAATGTATCTTTGAATATTTGCAATGGTATCCACGCCCATAGTATCATGGAATGTGCGCGGAGTGAATGACCCCTTAAAAAGGGTCATGATCTCCTCTGGTTTGCGCAAATTCCATCCGGCTATTATTGCCCTCCAGGAGACACATCTCCTGGGGGATAATGTGGGCTGCCTGCAGTATGCCTGGGTGGGCAAATCTTATCACTCCACTCACACCGCCTACTCTCGTGGGGTGAGCGTATTGATACACAAAGCTCTGGCATACCAGGAACTGGACTCACTGGTGGATGGTGCTGGTAGATATGTTTTCATTTACTGTAAAGTGTACACCTTAACACTGATTATAGCCTTTATATATATCCCACCCCCGTTCTCACGGGAGGTGCTACAGCTTTTGTTGATGTACCTGGCGGGCAAACCTGATGTCCCACTGTTAATCATGGGAGACCTTAACTGCTACCTTGACCCAAAATTGGATAGGCACCCCCCAGTCCATTCTCCTGGAGGTGGGAGGGGCACGGCGCTCAGCCGCCTAGTTACGGAACTGGGCTGGACAGATTTCTGGCGCATCCGTAACCCTAATACAAAGCAGTTTTCATGCTTCTCCAAAACTCACGGATCCCTATCCCGTATAGACCTTAGTATAGGCACTCCTAATTTGCTAGAATATATCTCTAAGATAGAATACTTCCCTCGGGGAGTGTCTGACCATTCACCTGTGGCTGTGTGGCTGAGTGCCCAACCCCCTACCTCACTACCTAAGGCGCCATGGAAACTCAATGCTTTCTGGCTGAAATTATTTAACTCCCCAGAACGAATTTCTAGTCAAATAGAATTATTTTTCAACTCTCATAAACACTTAATAGATACAATTCAAACCTGGGAAGCCTTTAAAGCCTACCTCAGGGGAATATTTATTGCTGAAATAGCAATGGTCAAGAGAAATTCCTCGGTACTATTGGAACAGGTTGGAGATCAGGTGCGCCAGTTGGAGCTTGCCTATGTTACTGACCCCACGGAGTCTGCGAGGGAGGCGTGGATTTCGGCCCAGGATTCACTGGACCGCTTGAGATCCTCCGCCGCAGAACGCAAAAGGTTCTTTAGCAAACAGGCATTCTATGAAGAAGGGGAAAAAACGGGACGCCTACTGGCAAAAATAGCCAGGTCCCAGCAGCTGTCTCCAGCGGTTGGAGCAATTCGCACGGCCAGTGGAAGGGTGGTTAATGGCCTGGATCGGGTTCTATCAGAGCTAGCATCCTTCTACAAGGATCTATATGTAGCGAGGGATGATTACACTGATGACGAGCTAGAGGCATATCTTGCAGGGATTGATCTGCCCTCTCTATCTGAGGAGGCTAGGCAATCACTGGAAGCACCCCTGACATTGGAAGAGCTACAACATGCGGCATGTTCCTTCCCTACGTGCAAGGCTCCTGGGGAGGACGGTATCCCCATGGAGGTTTTCACCCAGTATGGTGAGTGGATAATGCCACAGCTACTGGAAGTGTTTAATGACTCGCTTAAAAAAGGCAATTTGCCGACCTCCATGACTAGAGCCAATATAATTTTATTGTTGAAACCTGGTAAGGATCCGGTTGACCCGGGCTCGTACAGGCCTATTTCACTATTGCAAAGTGATGTTAAAATACTGGCTAAGGCCCTGGCGCTTAGGGTCAACCGGATCATTGAATCCATAATACATCCCGACCAGGCTGGATTTATGCCGCACAAGTCCACTGCCACCAACCTCAGACGCCTATTTTTAAATATGCAGCTGCAGCCAGATAATAAAGGAAGCAGGGCACTGCTCTCCTTGGACGCCAATAAGGCGTTTGACAGTGTAGGTTGGAGATACCTGTGGGCGGTACTATCAAAGCTGGGGTTTGGAAGTCGGTTTATAGCATGGGTCAAACTGTTATATGCTTCCCCAAAGGCGACTATTAGGATGTCAGGTAGGATGTCACATGCATTTGCTCTGGGCAGGGGCACAAGGCAGGGATGCCCCCTGTCCCCCCTGCTCTTTGCCATTGCTATCGAGCCGCTAGCGGCTGTGGTAAGAGCAAGTCAGCAGATTACGGGCTTTAAATATGGGGACCTCCACGAAAAGATTATGCTGTACGCTGACGACATGATGCTTTTCCTGGGGGATACCACAACGTCCTTAGCGGAGGTGACAAGAATCATCACTGGGTTCGGCTATTTTTCTGGCCTGACAATTAACTGGTCTAAGTCGGCTTTGATGTTGCTAGACGAGGGGGGTGAGGTGAATCTACCGGACTCCTGCTCGGTCCCGGTAACGTCATCATTTAAATACCTAGGCATACAAATTTCACCTAAAATAACAGAATACTGCCCCCTAAATATATACCCCTTGCTATCCAGATTTAGAGACAAAATCAACACATGGAACAGGCTCAAAATGTCACTAGCGGGCAAAGCAAACTTAATAAAAATGATTTTAATGCCGCAATTACTTTACTTTTTACACAACTCCCCAATAGTAATACACTTAAAGATTTTTAGGGTGGTTAACACTCTCTTCCGCAGATTGCTGTGGAATTCAGGCACACCAAGAATTAGGCTGGAACAGCTACAAAACCCTAAGGACAGCGGAGGGCTGGCAGTACCCAACCCTTGGTTGTACTACATAGCAGCTCAGTTGCAGCAGTTGGTGGGCTCCATGAACCGGGACCCTCCTGGCTCATCGGCGCAGTTAATGCTGATTGGGACAGGAGCGGAAACAATCCCGCTAGGCCTTGAGGCACAACTGTTTCACAAATCCAATAAACTAACGCCCACTCTTACTTTAATACAGAAAGTCTGGAACAAGGGAAGACAGCTGCAGGAGGTAACAGGCTTCACAGAATACAGCCCAATATGGGGGAATCTTTCATACGTAGAGCTAGCAAAGCTGCAACAGGGCCCCAGATGGCGCTCATTTGGTGTTATCCTTTTATCACACATATTTAGCAATGGCAGGCTGCTGACGTTCTCAGAGCTACAAAATAAATACAACCTCCCAAATAACATGTATTATTCATATATCCAACTCAAACATGCGGTGGACACACAAGGTAGTGCTACTCCCTGGACATTGTCCAACACCCCTATCTTTCATCTGATACAGTCCAGCACAGAAACTAAAGGTTTCATTTCATATTGCTATCAAATGCTACTGATGCAACTCTTGAAGGCACACCCGACCAGGGCACCATCCCTATGGGAGCAAGATGTAGGCCCAATTACGGGAGAGCAATGGGAAGAAATCTTACAGTCTATTAATATATGCTCTCTCAACGTGGCCCAGAAGGTATCCCAACTATATATAATACTTAGAGTGCATTACACCCCACTTAAACTATACAAGATGGGTAGGAGGACTGATCCTTTATGTGGCAGATGCGAGCGGCACCAGGGGGACCTCATCCACCTACTGTGGAGATGTCCGAAGCTCCATAGGTATTGGAGTGAGGTCATGGAAACACTCAACCGAGTGTTCCAGACCACCATTCCCCTTGACCCAATTCACTGCATCCTAGGAGTCCTAGAGGATACGGTCCCGGAAGAGGTGACTAGAATAGCAATCACTAGGGCACTGTTCCAGGCACGCAAGCTTATACTGCTTGGCTGGAAATCGACCTCTCCACCTTCAGTGAGATCATGGATTACTCATATGGGCAACACTTTGATTATGGAAAAGCACATTTACCAACACAGAGGCAGCCCCAATAGATTCGAGAGGATCTGGGCACCATGGTTAGACACCCCTGGATTGAGTCCTAGGGAGCTGGTAATGTCAAGACTATTGCAATGTCTCGGGGGGGGCCCATGAGGTTTTATTGATGGTTAGTGACCATAAAGTAATAGAGCATTGAAATATTTCAGGATGATTGGAATGTAATAGTAAATAATGGTATGTTGTTGCACAATGTATGTACAATGGAAGCTATGTATGGAAATTTGTTCAATAAACACCTTTTTGATTTAAAAAAAAGAATATTCGTGGATGTTAGTAACTAGTGGTAACACACCGCGACAGTACATTATTGTTTTCTGGGTGACAAAGTATTGTACAGCACTGGGTGGAGTGAATTAAAGTCTTAACAATGTGCTCAAGGATCCATTGGTGTGCCACCTTTTCAGATCATTTTGCCAGATCTTAGAGATATGAGAGAAGGATTCTGATATTTGAGGTTTCAGTGTCTTACTTTGGAGTTATGTCATAAGGCGTTCCATCCACCCATTTCCAGGTTCCATCCGCATCTGTTAGACCGATCCAAAAGGTTTGTTTATTTGCAAACCCACGCAGAAATTTCTTAAGAAAGACAAAATATAGAAGTTGTTAGAAGATGAATTAGTATGGCTGATTAAATGACCTGACCTAATCAGCACAATGGCTGATTAGGTCACATGACAGTTGGGCTACCAGTATATTTTAGGGTTTGGGTAGGAAACTGGGGAACCAGGAGGAAATCCACTAAAATGATGAGAACACGTCACACCCCAACACAAATGTAATCTTCCCCCAGAGACAAAGACATGGTACAACTTATCTCCAGGCTTGTGACACCCCTGAGGTCAGCCTTAGAAAATGGATAGCAAAGTCAAGGTTGAAAAATTGAGAAGAGAGGAAATTTATTCTACAATAGCAATGTTTTGGCTGTGTGTGGTGATCCAACATAACCTCATGACATTTACATCTGAGGATCATGCCTAGAAACCAATTCACTCTGAAAAAAGAAAAAATATTTCCACAAAAAATTATTTTAAAGTAAACTTGCCCTAATATAAACACAGGGGGTGCCACTGCTGACCTCCTACTAAATATACCAGATTGGTGGCTTCTACGTTAGCCTACTGGTATCCTTAGATGAATTCTTATCCCAGGTCAGTGAATCAAAACACCAAAGCCACAGAGTCAGCATGAGAGCCTGAAAACTCACACTTTTATAGGGAGATGTCAAAAATAGCCGACTCCGTGTTTCTCTTAGGACAGGTTTCCTTTATGCCGTGTACACACGGTTGGACTTTACGGCAGACTTTGCCCGGCAGGCTTTTCGACGTACTTTACAACTGACTTTCTGAATGAACGGACTTACCTACACACAATCCACCAAAGTCCGTTGAATTCGTACGTGATGACGTACGACCGGACTAAAACAAGGAAGTTCATAGCCAGTAGCCAATAGCTGCCCTAGCGTGGCTTTTTGTCCGTCGAACTAGCATACAGATGGCGGACTTTTCGACCGGACTCGATTTCAACGGATTAATTTAACCACTTGCCGACCGGGCCATAGCCGAAAGACGGCAACAGCGGGTCGGCTAGTTCTGGGTGGACGTCCATGGACGTCCTCCCAGAATACTGCTCTCGCGCGCCCCCTGGGGCGCGCACCCGAGAACTTCCATGACCGCCGGGTCCAGAGGACCCGGCGCATCACGGATCACGGTAAACGGCCGCTGATCGCGGCCGTTTACCATGTGATCGCTCCGTCAAATGACGGAGCGATCACATGTCAACAGACCGGCGTCATGTCATGACGCCGGTTCCTCCCTCCCCTCTGTGTACCGATCGGTACAGTGCGAGGGGAGAGGGGGAGGGATCGGATGGCAGCACCGCTGTGGGCTGCATGTGTAGTGCCCACAGCGGTGCTCAGTGACAATTGCAGTCACATCCATCCATCCCTCCATGCTCAGCCATCCCTGCATAATACCCTACAATACTCTGCATAATACCCCGCAATACTCTGCATAATACCCCGCAATACTCTGCATAATACCCTGCAATACTCTGCATAATACCCCGCAATACTCTGCATAATACCCCGCAATACTCTGCATAATACCCCGCAATACTCTGCATAATACCCCGCAATACTCTGCATAATACCCTACAATACTCTGCATAATACCCCGCAATACTCTGCATAATACCCTGCAATACTCTGCATAATACCCTACAATACTCTGCATAATACCCCGCAATACTCTGCAATATACCCGGCAATACTCTGCAATATACCCGGCACTACTCTGCAATATACCCGGCACTACTCTGCAATATACCCAGCAATATACCCTGCACTACTCTGCAATATACACAGCAATACTCTGCAATATACCCGGCACTACTCTGCAATATACCCAGCAATATACCCTGCAATATACCCTGCACTACTCCGCAATACTCTGCAATATACCCAGCAAGACTCTGCAATATACCCCGCAATACTCTGCAATATACCCCGCAATATACCCTGCACTACTCCGCAATACTCTGCAATACCCCGCAATACTCCGCAATTTTTAACCAGTTCCCGCCCACAGTCATATGACGTCCTTGACTTTGAGCGGGGATATCTGAATGATGGGTGCAGCTACAGGCACCATTCAGATATCAGCTTTTTTAGCCGGCGATTTCCTACACCATAAGAATGATCATAGCGGCTGTTCCACTGCTTGATCGTTCTTATGGGAGGCGAGAGGGGACGCCCCCCCCCTTCCCGCCACCCTCTGGTGCTTCTACCGACTCACCGCTATGATCGAAGCCAAGATCGTTTTTTTTTTTTCTTTATTTCAGGCTTCCCAGCCTAGAGGTGAGATGTGAGGTCTTATTGACCCCATATCTCACTGTAAAGAGGACCTGTCATGCCATATTCCTATTACAAGGATGTTTACATTCCTTGTATTAGAAATAAAAGTGATCAAAATTTTTTTTGGGGGGGAAAAAGTGTCAAACTAAAATAAATAAAGTAAAATAAACAAAAAAAAAAAAAAAATTTTTAAAGCGCCCATGTCCGTGTGCTCGCGAACACATACGTAAGTCCCGCCCACATATGAAAACGGTGTTCAAACCACACATGTGAGGTATCACTGCGAACGTTGGAGCGAGAGCAATAATTTTGGCCCTAGACCTCCTCTGTAACTCAAAACATGTAACCGGTAAAAAATTTTAAAGCGTCACCTATGGAGACTTTTAAGTAGTGACGTTTGGCACCATTCCACGAGAGTGTGCAATTTTGAAGGGTGACATGTTGGGTATCTATTTACTCGGCGTAACTTCATCTTTCACATTATGCAAAAACATTGGGCTAACTTTACTGTTTTTTTTTTTTTAAAGCACAAAACTGTTTTTTTTCCCAAAAAAACGCGTTCTAAAAATTGCTGTGCAAATACCGTGCGAGATAAAAAGTTGCAACAACCACCATTGTATTCTCTAGGGTCTTTGCTTAAAAAAATATATATATATATATAATGTTTTGGGGTTCTATGTAATTTTCTAGCAAATAAATTATTTTTACATGTAGGAGAGAAATATAAGAATTGGCCTGGGTGCTCCAGAACGCCTGGAGGTGCTCCGTGCATGTTGGGCCTCTGTATGTGGCCACGCTGTGTAAAAGTCTCACACATGTGGTATCGCCGTACTCGGGAGTAATAGCAGAATGTTTTTTGGGGTGTAATTTGTGGTATGCATATGCGGTGTGTGAGAAATAACCTTCTAATATGACAATTTTGTGAAAAAAAAAAAAGAAAAAAAAAAATCTTGATTTTGCAAAGAATTGTGGGAAAAGATGACAATTTCAAAAAAACTCATCATGCATCTTTCTAAATACCTTGGAATGTCTTCTTTCCAAAAAGGGGTCATTTGGGAGGTATTTGTACTTTTCTGGCATGTTAGGGTCTCAAGAAATTAGATAGGCCATCAGTACTTCAGGTGTGATCAATTTTCAGATATTGGCACCATAGCTTTTGGACTCTCTAACATTCACAAAGACCAAATAATATACACCAAGTTGTACTTATTTTTACCAAAGATATGTAGCAGTATAAATTTTGGCCAAAATTTACGAAGAAAAATTACTAATTTGCTAAATTTTATAACAGAAACAAAGAAAATTTCATTTTTTTACCAAATTTTCAGTCTTTTTTCTTTTATAGCGCAAAAAATAAAAAACCCAACAGTGATTAAATACCACCAAAAGAAGGCTCTATTTGTGTGAAAAAAAGGACAAAAATTTCATAGGGGTAAAGTGTTGTATGACTGAGTAATTGTCATTCAAAATGTGAGAGCACCGAAAGCTGAAAATTGGTCTGGTTAGGAAGGGGGTTTAAGTGCCCAGTGGTCAAGTGGTTAAAACATGTTTCAAATCTAAGTCCGTCCAACTTTTGAGAAAACAAAGTCCGCTGGAGCCCACACACGATCGAATTGTCCGACTAAATCCAGTCCGCCGGGCAAAGTCTGCCGTAAAGTCCGCTCGTGTGTACGCGGCATTAGTGTTGTAAATGTATGTGTGCCACCATCCCAAAAATGTATAGAAGAACAGGGGAAGGAGGAAAAATTTTGTATTGGTATTTCGAGTCAGGCTTCTTTTTTGTGGCTTATTACTCTTTGGGATGACAACCTAGTTCTATGTTCCTTTTGAGACGAGGTAAGTTTGGTTGTTAGATAGAAGAGCACCCTTCTTTTTTGGCCCTTTGATGCGTGTATTGGCTCTTTTCCTTTTTTGGTTTATGTCTCCCCATGGAGTACCCCTTCATGTTTCCCTCCCCCTTTCTTTCCTTCCTTCCTTCCTTATTCCCCCATCCCCCTCCCCCCAATTTCCCTCTGCCCCCTCTTCTCCTGGGTGTTTTTTTTTTTTTTGCATTCTCTCCTCTTTTTGCTTATGTTGTGTTATATATGTATTTAACATGCTATTACATAGTTACATAGTTACATAGTAGGTGAGGTTGGAAAAAGACACAAGTCCATCAAGTCCAACCTATGTGTGTGATTATATGTCAGTATTACATTGTATATCCCTGTATGTTGCGGTCGCTCAGGTGCTTATCTAAGAGTTTCTTGAAACTATCGATGCACCCCGCTGAGACCACCGCCTGTGGAAGAGAATTCTACATCCTTGCCGCTCTTACAGTAAAGAACCCTCTACACAGTTTAAAGTTAAACAGCTTTTCTTCTAATTTTTGTGAATGGCCGCATGTCTTATTAAATTCCCTTTCACGGAAAAGTTTTCTCCCTATTGTGGGGTCACCAGTACGGTATTTGTAAATTTAAATCATATCCCCTCTCAAGCGTCTCTTCTCCAGAGAGAATAAGTTCAGTGCTCGCAACCTTTCTTTATAACTAATGTCCTCCAGACCCTTTATTAGTTTTGTTGCCCTTCTTTGTACTCGCTCCATTTCCAGTACATCCTTCCTGGGGACTGGTGCCCAGAACTGGACAGCATACTCCAGGTGCGGCCGGACCAGAGTCTTGTAGAGTGGGAGAATTATCGCTTTATCTCTGGAGTTGATCCCCTTTTTATTGCATGCCAATATTCTGTTTGCTTTGCTTGCAGCAGCTTGGCATTGCATGCCATTGCTGAGCCTATCATCTACTAGGACCCACAGGTCCTTTTCCATCCTAGATTCCCCCCAGAGGTTCTCCCCCAGTGAGTAGATTGCATTCATATTCTAATGTTGAGTGTTTTTCATACATCTCAGCTGGTCATCATCAAGCGTGAACCTTGAGGAAGCAATTTGTTGTGAAATGCGTCAGTTTCATATGCTTTATGTACAGTGTTTGGTGTTTTACAATTGCTACCTGTTTGATATGACCAGTTTATACTGTTGACTTGATTTTAATGAGGGTACTATGGTTTTAAGTAGGGATGAGCCGAACACCCCCCGGTTCGGTTCGCACCAGAACCTGCAAACGGACCGAAAAGTTGCACGAACGTTAGAACCCCATTGACGTCTATGGAACTCGAACGTTCGAAATCAAAAGTGCTAATGCATGAAAATCAGTGAGACAAACGACATGGGTACCCCCCAGTCCATTACCAGGCCCTTTGGGTCTTGTATGGATATTAAGGGGAACCCCGCACCTAAATTAAAAAAAGGAAAGGTGTGGGGCCACCAGGCCCTATATACTCTGAACAGCAGTATACAGGCGGTACAAACAAGACAGGGACTGTAGGTTTGTTGTTAAGTAGAATCTGTTTGTAATTTTGAACTGGTACATTTTTAACGTGTTTAGCTCCAGCCAAAAAATCTATTTTAAGCTTTTTGGAAAACATAGGGAAGGGTTATCACCCCTGTGACATTTGTTTTGCTGTCTGTGCTCCTCTTCAGAAGATTTCACCTCACTTTTTGTCCCAATGACAAATGTTTTTTGAAAATTATGGATTTTTTAGTGAAACAAGGTTTGGTGATAAAGCATCAGTGGAAAGGAGAAACGTTTTTCCCATATTAACTCTTACAGGAGAGAATTTCCCTTCCATGGGGTAGATTTCATCTCACTTCCTGTTGTCTCCTTCCGTTTGCAAGTAGGAGTCATTTGTAAGTTGAAAGAAGGGGCCTGCCCTATATACGCTGCAGAAATTGGGGTCTTAGGTGTTGTTGTTGCCACAACACTGTAAGCCCTCACAGGGCCCTGCTGTGAAATATTAGATCAAAAATTGTAATTACACTCCCCTGTTAAACAGGGGCAGAACAATTGGGCCTTAGGCACTGGTGCTGGTGCCACAACACTGCAACCCCTCAGGTGCTTGGTAGCTGGTGGTGATCCAAGACTCATTCATTTTTATGAAGGTCAGTCGATCGACCGAGTCGGTGGACAGACGCACCATGTGATCGGTTACAAAACCTCCAGCAGCACTGAATGTGCGTTCCAAAAGAACGCTGGATGCAGGACAGGCCAGTAGCTCAATTGCATACTGTGCAAGCTCTGGCCAGTGATCTATCCTCAAGACCCAATAACCCAGAGGATTTTCGGTGGGAAAGGTGTCCAAGTCAGATCTTGCCCCTAGGTATTCCTACACCATGTAAAACAGACGCTGGTGATCGTTGCTGGAACCGATCATACCTTGGGGCTGCGGACTAAAAAATTGTCTGATCGCATCGGTCAGACGGCCACCTTCTCCACCGCTCCTTCTTTGACTGACCAGAGCCTCAGCAACACTTTGTGCAGGAACAGGAGTTTGTAACCTCCCAGTCTCTGGGAATGCGTTGCACAGACCTTTCTGCAAGGCCTCCCGAAGATGTTTCATCCTCTGCTCCCTCTGCAACGGCAAGATCAGATCTGCAACCTTACCCTTGTAACGTGGATCAAGGAGGGTTGCCAGCCAGTATTGATCCCTCTCCTTGATACCACGAATACGAAGATCCTTTGGAAGGCTTTGCAGCATCAGGGAGGCCATGCAGCGTAGGTTTGCTGAGGCATTCGGCCGGAGTCCTCTGGGTCACTAAGGACGACATGATCCGCAGCCACCTCCTCCCACCCACGTACAAGTCCATGGGTTTCTTGGGACTGTAAATGATCCCTTAAAGACTGCTGCTGATGCTGAGTGCCAGGCTCCACCTCCATGCTGACATCCTCCTCCTCCTCCTCCTCTTCCTGTGTGATCGGCGGGCACGCAGGAACACTGTCTGGATAAAGGGGGCCTTAAGAGCTAAGGAAGTCCTCCTCTTCCTGCCTCTGTTCTGCCTCAAGTGCCCTGTCCATTATTGCAAGCAGCGCGTGCTCCAACAGGTGGACAAGGGGGACAGTGTCACTGATGCATGCACTGTCACTGCTCACCATCCTCGTGGCCTCCTCAAATGGTGACAGGACAGTGCATGCATCCTTGATCATGGCCCATTGGCATGGGGAAAAAAAAACAAGCTCCCCTGACCCTGTCCTAGTGCCATAGTTGCACAGGTACTCATTGATGACCCTCTGCTGCGTGTGCAGCTGCTGCAGCATGGCCAACATTAAGTTCCACCTGGTGGGCATGTCACAGATTAGGCGGTTCTTAGGTAAACAGGCTCCCCTGACCCTGTCTTGGTGCCATAGTCGCACAGGTCCTCATTGATGGCCCTCTGCTGCACGTGCAGCCGCTGCAGCATGGCCAATGTTGAGTTCCACCTGGTGGGCATGTCACAGATTAGGCCGTTCTTGGGCAGGTTAAATTCCTGTTGGAGGTCAGCCAGCCGAGCACTGGCATTATATGACCGGCGGAAATGCACACAGACTTTCCTGGCCTGCCTCAGGACATCCTGTAAGCCCGGGTACCTGCCCAAGAACCGCTGCACCACCAAGTTAAGGACATGAGCCAAACAGGGCACATGGGTCATTTGTCCCTGTCAGAGGGCGGAGAGGAGGTTGGTGCCATTGTCGCAAACCACCATTCCTGCCTTAAGTTGGTGTGGCGTCAATCACCTCTGAACCTGCCCCTGCAGACTTGACAGAACCTCTGCCCCAGTGTGGCTCCTTTCCCCCAAGCACATCAGCTCAAGCACCGCATGGCATCTTTTGGCCTGCCTACTTGTGTAGCCCCTTGAACGCCTATGGAGCACCACTGGTTCCGAGGACAAAGCACAGGAAGAGGCCATGGAGGAAGAAGAAGAGGAGGGGGTGGAGGAGAGAGGTGTGTCAGAATCACTAGTAGTGGCATTTTGGAGGCGTGGTGGTGGAACAACCTCCAACACTACTGCACCTTGTCCTGCATCCTTCCCAGCTGCCAGCAGAGTCACCCAATGCGCGGTGAAACTTAGGTAACGTCCCTGTCCATGCCTGCTGGACCATGAGTCAGCGGTAATATGCACCTTTCCGCTGACCGCCCTGTCCAGCGAGGCCAAGACATTGCCTTTCACATGTCGGTAGAGAGCCGGAATCGCCTTCCGTGAGAAAAAGTGACATTTGGGAACCTGCCACTAAGGAACCGCACATTCCACAAACTCACGGAAGGGGGCAGAGTCTATCAACTGAAAAGGTAGCAGTTGAAGTGCTAGCAATTTTGCCAAGCTAGCATTCAACCGCTGGGCATGTGGATGGCTGGGAGCGAACTTCTTTCTGCGGTGCAGCAGCTGGGGCAGGGAAATTTGCCTGGTACAATCTGACGTCAGTGTGCCGATAGCAGAATGCCCGCAAGTACTTGGCTGTGACACACCTAATTCTACACCCTCATTCCTCTCAGTGCAGGTTTTTAGAGAGGACTGAAGGTATAGTGGGGTTGGAGATCCCAGCTGATGAGGAGTAAGGAGAGGCCCTCTTTGTTCTTTGGTGTGGGTCTTTTAGGTACGCTTGCCAACGAACTGTATGGCAGGTCAACATATGTCTGGTCAAGCATGTGGTGCCCAAGCGGGAGATGTTTTGGCCACGCGAGATACGCTTGAGACATATGTTGCAAATAGCAGCGGTGCGATCTGATGCACTCGTCTCAAAAAAGGCCCACACCAAAGAACTTTTGGAATAACGCACAGAGACAGCAGCGCCCTGCACATGCGGAGCTCTGAGGTGTGATGCAGTCAGTGTGCTGCCCTTGGGCTGGCCCCTGGAGCGCATCCTGCCTTGTTGGTGATGTGCCTCCTCCTCCTCCTCTCTCCTATCAGGCACCCACGTTGAGTCAGTGACCTCATAATCCCCTCCCTCCTCATCACTGGAGCAAACCTGGCAGTATGCTGCAGCAGGGGGAACATGACTGCCAGATTGCTGTCCTTCTTGGGCATCCCCTCTGTCCGTGCTCACGTTACTGCCTTCATCTAGCTCAGTATCATCATTAGAGCCTTCAAAACGCTGGGCATGCTCCTGGAGCATGTACCCAACACTGTGGTCAAACAGTTGGAGGGACTCCTCAGGAAGACATGGTGGGGCTAAGGAAGGAGTCACTGATGCCATTGAGCCGAGGGGAGAGGCCGCGTTGGCAGCTGCTTTGCCAGACAAAGTACCCTGAGCCTAGATGAGAGTGAATGAGGAGGCTGAGGACGGCTTGGTCATCCACTCGACCATTACTCTTAAGGCGTCAGCATACCAAGACATTTTGAACAATGCCAGGCCCCCAACTTTGTAGGAACAGTTTGGGGATGGCCTCTTCCTGTTCTAACATGACTGTGCACCAGTGCAAAAAGCAAGGTCCATAAAGACATGGGTGAGCAAGTTTGGGGTGGAGGAACTTGACTGGCCTACACAGAGTCCTGACCTCAACCCGATAGAACATCTTTGGGATGAATTAGAGTGGAGACTGCAAAACAGACCTTCTCGTCCAACATCAGTGCTTTACCTCACAAATGCTCTGGAAGAATGGTCAAACATTCCTATAGACACACTCCAAAACCTTCTGGACAGCGGGAGACTGCGAGCCAGGCTTTCTCATCCAACATCAGTGCCCAACCTCACAAATGCGCTTCTGGAAGAATGGTCAAACATTCCCATAGACACACTTCTAAACCTTGTGGACAGCCTTACCAGAAGAGTTGAAGGCTGTCCACATAGGACATAGTTGCAAAGGGTGGGCCAACTCAATATTGAACCCCATGGACTAAGACTGGGATGCCATTAAAGTTCATTTTTGTCTGTATATAATTCCTGCACCTTTTTTTTTCAATCTTTGATAATCATGAAGCTTAACGTTCTATTTAGAAAGAACTTTGTCTCTGTGAAGAAGCTTCAGCGGTGTAAGCTCTGTTACATTCCTGTCCGGATGAGGCAGCAAGTGACACACACATTTTTTTTAAATGTCAGAATTTCACCAAGAGGTTCTATAAAGGGTACAGATTTCTGTTAAATCATGTAATGTTGGCTACCGTGTGTGTACAAAGGGTTAACTATTCATTTGACAAGACTCAGTCATAATCTCTCTCCATCTACCAGTGCTTAGATTGTTGTCCCACAAACTGGACAATCTCTTCCAAGGGTGAGGCTGGGAGCATAATAATCAGATAATCAGGGCCTTTTTTCAGCGGGAACGCGGGGGAACACAGTTCCGGCACCTCTTGGACTGACTGTATGTAATGGCAAGGGATGCTGGGGTGTGCTGCAGGGTATTGATGCACACTGCTGGGGGTCTATTGTTGCTGGGGAGGTCTAATGTTGCTGGTGGGGGGGGTCTTATGTTGCTGGGGAGTCAGTTGTTGATGAAAGAGATCTACTGTTGTGGGGAGGGGTCTATTGTTAATGGCAGCCAGACAGACTATGCTGGCTGTGCGGAGATCTGTTGATGCTGCAGGGAGTCCATTGTTGCTGGCGGGGAAATTTTGTTGTGGTTGGTCCATTGTTGTTAGGGGGATCTATTGTTGCTGGCTGCAGGGGATCTATTTTACTGCTTTTCTTGATATCATTACCAAATTCCATACAAATTACTTAGCACCTCAAAATGATACTTGGTTCTATATTGTCTAAAAGGGACGGTACTGGGAGGTGCGTAGGGGCGGAGAAAAGGGGCGACTCGGAAAGGGGGAGTTCCTGCACCTATTGTCTGAGAAAAAAAGCCCTGATAATAATGAAATACTGCTGGCAGTGATGTGATCAGACAGTGGGACTAATACAATAGGAAGTGTATATCTGTGCATACCATCTCTTCCTCGCTGTTAATGACCACCAGGTGGGCCTCCTTGTCCTCGCACTCTTTCTTGGAGGCGATCCATGGTTTTTTGTCTGAAGAGAAGTAGTAACAGCTGAGTCCATAGTGATTCCATCCCTCACTGCATAATGGATAAGAGGGGCCTGAGAGAGCAAGAAAGAGGATTACGTGGGTGACGCTGGATTGTTATGGTTATAGCCGTACAGTTTAGCCAAGATGGTAAAATTATAATAAAAGGAAATCAGGCACAGCATGCAGACATACATTTTGTGAGGGCAATGGGGGTACTCTACTACATGCCAACATCCCTTTATCACTGAAAAAAAATAAAATTTCCCTTAATGGGATTTTAAAGGTTACTTATCATCACAACACATATATTTAAAATTATATAATACTTTTATTAGTACAACATCATAGAAAGATCTAAAAACATATAAGTACGGCATAAAAAATTATGGCAATTCACGAGACAGGGGGGCTGAGCGAAAGAGAGGGGTTGTGTGAGAGAGAGAGGGGATGTGTGTGAGAGAGAGAGAGGGAGAGGGGGTTGAGAGAGAGAGGGGGGGTGAGAGAGAGATGTGGAGAGTGAGGGAGAATAGAGAGAGGGAGGGGGGCTGAGAGAGAGGGAGGGGGGCTGAGAGAGAGGGAGGGGGCTGAGAGAGATAGAGGGGACTTAGAGAGAGGGAGGGGGCTGAGAGGGGTGTGAGAGAGAAGAAAGGGGACTGAGAGAGAGGGGTGTGAGAGAGAGGGAAGGGGACAGAGAGAGGGGGACACAGAGAGGGGGGACTGAAAAAGTTGGGACTGAGAGAGAGGGAGGGGGGCTGAGAGGAGAGAGAGACCTCTAGCTCTGTCCTATTCTGCAGTCTCTGCTCTGCCTCCCTGCCCCAGTCTTTGTCTGCAGGTTGTCAGTGTATAATTGTGCCTGGTACCTGTCTCTGTTCTTGATCCAGGAGAGCTCTCTGCTCTGTTCCATCCAGCGGCTCCCTCACAGCCTGAGCCTCCCGCCTGTCCTCGTCTTCCGGGCCCACAGTCAGCCTGTTCTCTGGGTCTCACTGTTCAAGAGGAGGTTTGAGTAGTTTAGGCTCTGGAAGGCGCCAGGGATGCTGCACCCCTCTTCGGCCAACAAGTAAGCGGCTCTTCTCTCCCTCCCGTGCTTTTAGGCCTGTAGCTTTCCACGCGGAGGCTGCAGGGCCGCCCACTCACTCGTGCAGATAGTTTCCTGCACCTCGCCGCTTGCTTGTGGCCGCGCTCTCCCCGCCATGAACCTGGACCCTCTCGCGTGCCCATAGAGATGGCTCTGCATGCCAGCTGTGGCACGCATGCCATAGGTTCGCCATCACTGTCCTAGATGTTACAAATGAATTGATGTGCCTTTTTTCACCCGATACGTTTCGGAGAAATTAAATCTCCTTTATCAGGGGTTTTTGGAGTATCACATCTCCACAATACAATTTGAACATTTACTACCTTCTCTATTGGGCCAATACAATATTCCATTGATACATGTCCCCTGGGGCAGGACAGTGTCCCATAGACTTTAATGGGGTTCCGCAGCTTTCAAATTTTCCGCGAACTCCGCATAATGTTCGCTGTTCGGCAAACACCCGATATTCGAGTCGAACGTAATCCAAATGGCAGGTAGGTTAGGGATGCAGACCATGTCTGACTATCTGTGGAGTGATCTGCATCCCTAACCTACTTGCTATTTGGATGACACTTCTCTGATTATATTAAGGCTTGTGATTTTTCTATTGCTGGTGAGTTTGAACCCCTAGGGGAGAGTGACCCACGTGGTGAAGATCTTGGTGTACGGGGCACGCTTGTTTATTATCAGCTGGGATCACCATCTACTCTCTAAACTTTAACCACCTTATACCATTCAAATGTTTCTCATATGCTTTAACATATGAATGCCGGTCAAGATATGGATTGACAGGAGCGCTGCTGTAGTATTGGAGGGCGCATTTTTCAATGCTTCTGGACTAGATACTATTAGTTTATTATGTTTTATATGTTATTTTAGTGGCTGCTTTTTTACGTTAACAATCATTTTGATTGATTGTGGTTATTTGCCTGTTTTAACTAGGATTTATATAGCACCAACAGTTTGCGCAGCGATTTACAACGTTAGGGCAGACAGAAGAGTTACAATACAATTCAATACAGGAGGAATCAGAGGGCCCTGCTCATTAGAGCTTACAATCTAGGAGGGAGGGTCAAGTGATACAAAAAGGTAATAACTGTGGGGGATGAACAGATGGAGAAAATAAAAGTACAATTGTTAGGTGTGGTCAGGATAGCCTTCTCTATAGAGGAGGGTTTTCAGGGGTTGTCTGAAAGCAAACAGAGTAAGAGATAATGGGACAGATTGGAGTAGGGAGTTCCATAGGATGGGAGAGGTTCTGGAAAAGTTCTGGAGACGAGGGCATGGGAGGAGGTGACGGGGGAGCTAGAGAGCAGGTGGTCTTGGGAGGAATGAAGAGAATGATTAGGTTGGTATTTTGAGATTAGGTTAGGGATGTACCTGGGGGGGGGGTGGCTTTGTAAGTCATTAGTATTTTAAATTGAATTTCTTGGGTCAGTAGGAGTCAGTGGAGGGATTGACAGAGAGGAGTAGTAAACACAGAGTGGTTGGTAGGTTAGATGAGCATGGCAGCAGCATTCATAATTCACTGAAGGGGGGATAGCCTATGTAAAGGTAAGCTAATGAGAAGGGGTTTGCAGTAGTTGAGGCAAGAGATGACCAGAAAGGTAATTTGGAGCTTAGTGGTGTCATTGGTTAGAAAGGGACATATTGTGGAGATGTTGCAGAGGTTGAGACAGCAAGATTTGGTCAGTGATTAGACGTGGGGGCTGAAAAGGATAAATCAGAGTCCAGGATTCCACCTAGAACTTTGGCATGGGGGTATGGGTTGATAGTTGTGCCATCGATCTTGACAGAGAGATCAGGGGAAGGGGCATGTGGGAGAGGAAAAACGATGAGCTCGACTTTGGATAGAGTTAGTTTGAGGAAGTGGTGTGGCATTCAGGCTGATATGTCTGTTAGTAAATTAGTGATTAGGGGTGGGCTTTATGTTCGGGTCAAGTGGTGGCTCCGCCCCCCTCTGATGCCAAGGGGAAGCCATAGAGATGTCCCCGTACATCAGAGGGGCGCAGGGTCACCTGGCAATGACACAGTGTGGTTCCGCCCACTGTTTTAAAAGAGCTGTCACCTGTGAGGGCGCGTCATATGGCGTGTGCCTCCCATGGAGGCAGATCTTTATTTTTTTTCAGTCCATCGGCAGAGGTGAATGGACTACGTGGGACAGTTTTATTTTTTTTATTTTTCAATAAAGAACTTCTCCCACGGTGTGTGTTTTTTTTTTTACCATTTTCACACTTCTTTTGTGAAATGGTACTGGTACAATGTACCTGTTACCATTTCAAACGGGGGGGCGGGATCTGGGGGCCCCCTTGTTAAAGGGGGCTTCCAGATTCCGATAAGCCCTCCGCCCGCAGACCCCAACAACCACCGGCAAGGGTTGTGGGGATGAGGCCCTTCTCCCCATCAACGTGGGGACAAGGTGCTTTGGGGGGGCTACCCCGAAGCACCCTCCCATTGTTGAGGGCATGTGGCCTGGTACGGTTCAGGAGGGGGGGTGCTCTCTCATCCCCCCTTTTTTCCTGCGGCCTGCCAGGTTGCGTGCTCGGATAAGGGTCTAGTATGGATTTTTGGGGGACCCCATGCCATTTTTTTTTATTTTGGCATGGGGTTCCCCTTAAAATTCATACCAGACCTGTAGGGTCTGGTATGGATTTTGAGGGGGACCCCTACGCCATTTTTTTAAAATTTTGGAGCAGGGTTCCCCTTAATATCCATACCAGACCTGAAGAGCCTGATATGGAATTTAGGGGGACCCCCACACATTTTTTTTTTTAATTTTGGTTCGGGGTTCCCCTGTGGGGGAATTCCACGTCGTTTTTATCAATTAACTTTTATGTGTATTGCCAGACCGACAATTCATTATAGCCGCGAGTAGTTTTAAATGACCTATTTTCCTTTAGAAATGTCATTTTGCTCTCGGACTGTTCTAAACATGGGAAACATGCGCCACATTACAGGCATACTATAGACACCCCCCAAGTATGAAATTTAAAGGAATATTACACTTTTATTGTTGTATGTTTCACTTTAAGCATTATTAAAATCACTGCTCCTAAAAAAAAAACGTCCATTTTTAAAACTTTTTTTGCATTGATACATGTCCCTTGGGGCAGGACCAAGGTCCCCAAACACTTTTTAAGACAATATCACGCATATAAGCCTTTAAAATTAACACTTTTGATTTTTCATGTTTGTGTCCCATAGACTTTAATGGTGTTTGCGCGTTCGAACAAATTTTTTGCCTGTTCGCATATTCTGGTGCGAACCGAATGGGGGGTGTTCGGCCCATCCCTATTAGTGATACATGATGAGACCGAGGGAGTGAGCTGAGGGGTAGAGAGATACATTTGGGTGTCGTCGGCATGGAGATGGTATTGGAAGCCATGGGAGGCTTCCCTTAGCTGACCCAGGGAGGAGCTGTAGATCAAGAATAGGAGAAGTCCAAGAACAGAACCTTGGGGGACCCCAACAGAGAAAGGAAGAGAAGAGGAGGAAGTAGAGATGTAAGTAACACTAAAGGTGCGGACGGATAAGCAGGAAGAGAACCAGCAAAGAGTACAGTCACGGAGACCAAAGGCATGGAGTTTTTTTAGGAGAAGGGGGTGGTCAAGTGTATCAGAGGCAGCAGAAAGGTCCAGGAGTAGGAGTACAGAATAGTGTCCATTGGTATTGGCCGTTAGTAAATCATTTGTTAGTATTAGGAGGGCAGATTAATCCAGACTCAAGGGGATCAAGAAGGTTTTTCTCAGTGAGGTGGTCACTCAGTCGGTTGTAGACTAGACGTTCAAAGAGTTTCGATTAAAAGGGGAGTAAGGAGATGGGGTGTAGGTTGTTAAGATTGGTGGGGTCCAATGAGGGCTTTTTAAGAAGTGTACATTTTAGAGAGTTGGGGAAGATGCCAGAATAGAGGGAGAGATTGAACATGTGAGTTAGAGAGTGTAGAATAGAGCCAGAGGGTGACTGTAGCATTTGCGAGGGAACAGGGTCCAGGGGGTAGGTGGTTAGTTGGACGTTAGCAAGAAGTTTAGCGATAGATAAGATTAGATTAGATAAGATTAGATAAGATTAGAAAAGATTAGATAGATAGATAGATAGATAGATAGATGTGAAGGAGGATCTCATATCCCACGAGTACCTGTGTGTATAAAGCAGAGGTCTCCAAACTTTTCTATAGGGGGGTCACATTGTATATTTTACTAATATTTCTGGGCCAAAAAAAGTCAGTTTTATGAATGAATACAATTTAAATGAATATGTTTTGCTTTAAACATGATCCACTATTTAGAATAAGTAAAATAAAGCCAAGAATTTATAAATAAGCTTGAGCCCATCAGAGAACCTCCTTACATTGGGGTCCCAAGCAAAGTCCTCAACAAAGTCCACCCTTACATCAGAGTTTCCCCTTACATCAGAATCCCCATTATAGTCCCCTTTACATCAGATCCCCCTCCCCTACAAGGGGTCCCTATCACAGTCCTTTCTTACATTATGGTCCCCATCAGAGTACCCCATTATTTTGGGGTCCCATCAGAGTCCCCCTTACATCAAACTTGTCGTTACATCAGAGTCTTCCTTACATTAGAATACCCATCAAAGTCTCCCCTTACACCAGAGTTACCCTTACATTCGAATACCCGTCAGATTCCACCCTTACATCAGGGTCCCCATAAATGCCCTCCTTACATCAGGCCTCCCACCACTCTCACTACCAACAGTGTCTCTCCTACATCTGGGTCCCCATCAATGTCTGTAGTTACATCAGAGTCTATCCTTACATTAGGGTCCCCACTGGAGTCCTTCTTTACATCAGGGTCCCATCAGAGTACCCCATTACATCTAGATCTCATCAGAGTCTCCTCTTACATCAGAGTACCTATAAGAGTTACCCCTTACATTAGAGTCCCCATGAGAGTCTTCCCCTACAGAATAGTCCCCATAAGAGTGACCCCTTACATCAGGGTTTATATATAGATATAGATATCTATCTATATCTATCTATAGATATATATCTATATCTATATATATATATATAGCCCCACCCTCAGCTATATAACAGCTGTCTCAGTGGCCCCGCCCTCAGCTATATAACAGCTGTCACTGAGAAGAAGCGTCACTCGGCGGGAGCCTCCCATGGAGGAGGAGCTGTTGCGGCTTTTTTTTTTGCTTTTTTCGGTCCGTCGGGTGGCGCGAGATGGAGCTACATTGTGGGACATGTTTATTTTTTTATTTTTTTAAGAAAAGGACTTGTCCCAAAGTGTCTCCTGTCTTTTTTACTTTTTTTGACACTTTTTTTGTGAAATGGTAGGGGTACCATGTACCAGTTACCAATTCACATGGGGGGGAGGCCAGGATCTGAGGGTTCCCTTGTTAAAGGGGGCTTACAAATTCTGATAAGCTCCCCGCCCGCATACCCACACAACCACTGGGCAAGGGTTGTGGGGATGAGGCCCTTTTCCTCATCAACATGGGGACAAGTTACTTTGGGGGTGACTCCAAAGCATCCCCCCATGTTGAGGGTATGTGGCTTGGTACGGTTCAGGAGGGGGGCTCTCTTGTCACCCGCTCTTTTCCTGTCTGCCAGGTTGCGTGCTTGCATAAGGGTCTGATATGGATTTTGGGGGGAGCATACGCCATTTTTTTTTTTACTTTTGCGCAGGGTTCCCCTTAAAATCCATACCAGACCCAAAGGGCCTGGTAATGGACTGGGGGGGGACCCATGCCGTTTTTTTCAATGAGTTTTATCTATATTGCCAAGATCTGACAATACATTACAGCCGCGATCAGTTTTAAATTACTTTTTTTCCTTTAGAAATGTCATTTTGCTGTGGTATTGTTTTAAACACGGGAAAACTGCGCCACTTTACAGACATACTATATACACCTCCCAGGCACAATATTTTTTTTTTTTAAAACAGAAAAGTTTATTTAAGTTTCAGACAAAACAGTGGTACATTCTCATCAACCATACAATAAGCACCCAATCGCAGTATAATCAATTCGGCAGTATTATAGCAATTTGATATCAGAACTAGGGATGAGACGAACACCCCCTGGTTCGGTTTGCACCAGAACCTGCGAACGGACCGAAAATTTGCACGAACATTAGAACCCCATTGACATCTATGGGACTCGAACGTTTGAAATCAAAAGTGCTCATTTTAAAGGCTAATTTGCATGGTATTGTCCTAAAAAGGGTTTGGGGACCCGGGTCCTGCCCCAAGGGACATGTATCAATGCAAAAAAAACTTTTAAAAACGGCCATTTTTTCGGGAGCAGTGATTTTAATGATGCTTAAAGTAAAAAAAAAATAAGTGAAATATTCCTTTAAATATCGTACCTGGGGGGTGTCTATAGTATGCCTGTAAAGTGGCGCGTGTTTTCCGTGCTTAGAACAGTCCCTGCACAAAATTACATTTTTAAAGGAAAAAAAGTCATTTAAAACTGCTTGCGGCTTTAATGTAATGTCGGGTCCCGGCAATATGGATGAAAATCAGTGAGACAAACGGCATGGGTACCCCCAATCCATTACCAGGCCCTTTGGGTCTTGTATGGAAATTAAGGGGAACCCCGCACCCACATTAAAAAAGGAAAGGTGTGGGGCCCCCAGGCCCTATATACTCTGAACAGCAGTATACAGGCAGTGCAAACAAGACAGGGACTGTAGGTTTGTTGTTAAGCAGAATCTGTTTGTAATTTTGAACTGGTACATTTTTAACGTGTTTAGCTCCAGACAAAAAATCTATGTTAAGCTTTTTGGAAAACATAGGGAAGGGTTATCACCCCTGTGACATTTGTTTTGCTGTCTGTGCTCCTCTTCAGAAGATTTCACCTCACTTTTTGTCCCAATGACAAATGTTTTTTGAAAATTTGGGGGTTTTAGTGAAACAAGGATTGGTGATAAAGCATCAGTGGAAAGGAGAAAAGTTTTTCCCATATTAACTCTTACAGGAGAGAATTTCCCTTCCTAGGGGTAGATTTCATCTCACTTCCTGTTGTCTCCTTCCGTGGGAGTCGTTTGTAAGTTGGATGTTTGAAAGTAGGGGCCTGCACTATATACTCAGCAGAAATTTGGGCCTTAGGTGTTGTTGTGGCCACAACACTGTAAGCCCTCACAGGGCCCTGCTGTGAAATATTAGATCAAGAATTGTAATTACATGCCCCTGTTGAACAGGTGCAGAAAAATTGGGCCTTTGGTGGTGGTGGTGGTGGTGCTGGTGCCACAACACTGTAAGTCCTCACAGTTATGCCCCGTACACACGGTCGGACATTGATCGGACATTTCGACAACAAAATCCATGGATTTTTTCCGACAGATATTGGCTCAAACTTGTCTTGCATACACACAGTCGCACAAAGTTGTCGGAAAATCCAGTCGTTCTGAACATACACGTACGTTGGGACTATAAACGGGGCAATAGCCAATAGCTTTCGTCTCTTAATTTATTCGGAGCATGCGTGGCACTTTGTCCATCGGATTTGTCTACACACGATTGGAATTTAAAGGATCGGATTTTGTTGTCAGAAAATTTTATAGCCTGCTCTCAAATTTTGTGTGTTGGAAATTTAGATGGAAAAAGTCCGATGGAGCCCACACATGGTCAGAATTTCCAACAACAAGCTCCGATCGCACATATTCCATCGGAAAGTCCGACCGTGTGTACAGGGCATTACTCTTGGTGGGTGCAGAAACGGGCAATGCTGTGAAATATTAGATCAAGAATTCTAATTACATGTCCCTGTTGAACAGGGGCTGAAAAATTGGGCCTTAGGCACTGGTGCTGGTGCCACAACACTGCAACCCCTCACAGATACTCTAGTTGGAGTGCAGGAACTAGCCCTGCTGCAAAGAATTGCATCAAAAATTGTAATTACACGCCCCTTTTAAACAGGGGCTGAAAAATTGGGCCTTAGGCACTGGTGGCAGCGCCCAGAACCAAAAATGTTCTTACAAACTATCAGCATGATCATTGAGGAGGAAGAAGATAATTACTCAGCATAACAGGATAGTCACTCAGCATCAGCATAGGCAGTCTTTGAAGGGATCTGACATTTCAAAAAAAATTATTCGGTTACATCAGCATCAGGTGCTTGGTAGCTGGTGGTGATTCAAGACTGATTCATTTTTATGAAGGTCAGTCGATCGACCGAGTCGGTGGACAGACGCACCCTGTGATTGGTTACAAAGCCTCCAGCAGCACTGAATGTGCGTTCCGAAAGAACGCTGGATGCAGGACAGACCAGTAGCTCAATTACATACTGTGCAAGCTCTGGCCAGTGATCCATCCTCAAGACCCAGTAACCCAGAGGATTTTCGGTGGGAAAGGTGTCCAAGTCAGATCTTGCCCCTAGGTATTCCTGCACCATGTAAAACAGACGCTGGTGATCGTTGCTGGAACCGATCATACCTTGGGGCTGCGGACTAAAAAATTGTCTGAACGCATCGGTCAGACGGCCACCTTCTCCACCGCTCCTTCTTTGACTGACCGAAGCCTAAGCAACACGTTGTCCAGAAACAGGATTTTGTAACCTCCCAGTCTCTGGGAACACGTTGCACAGACCTTTCTGCAAGGCCTCCCAAAGATGTTTCATCCTCTGCTCCCTCTGCGACGGCAAGATAAGGTCTGCAACCTTACCCTTGTAACGTGGATCAAGGAGGGTTGCCAGCCAATATTGTTCCTTCTCCTTGATACCACAAATACGAGGATCCTTCCGCAGGCTTTGCAGGATCAGGGAGGCCATGCAGTGTAGGTTTGTAGGACAGTGCATGCATCCCTGATCATGGCCCACTGGCATGGGGAAAAAAAAACAAGCTCCCCTGACCCTATCCTGGCGCCATAGTCGCACAGGTACTCATTGATGTGCCTCCTTCTCCTCCTCCTCTCTCCTATCAGGCACCCACGTTGAGTCAGTGTCCTCATTATCCCCTCCCTCCTCATCACTGGAGCAAACCTGGCAGTATGCTGCAGCAGGGGGAACATGACTGCCAGATTGCTGTCCTTCTTGGGCACCCCCTCTGTCCGTGCTCACGTTACTGCCTTCATCTAGCTCAGTATCATCATCAGAGCCTTCTAAACGCTGGGCATCCTCCTAGAGCATGTACTCAACACTGTGGTCAAACAGTTTGAGGGACTCATCAGGAGGACATGGTGGGGCTAGGGAAGGAGTCACTGATGCCATTGAGCCGAGGGAAGAGGCTGCGTTGGCAGCTGCTTTGCCAGACAAAGTACCCTGAGCATGGGTCGGCATCCACTCCACTGGGTCACTGGGAGGGTGGACCTATTTTTTCCTCTTGGATTTTTTAATTTGGATTTTACTTTAGCCTTGCGCTTTTGGTTTAAGAGGGGTTTTTTAAATAAACATTTTTTGGTACTTTATCACACCATGGAAGCCCTTCTTTATATTTTTCTGATGCATGAGGGTATTGCCGCATTGTGACCCACCTGGATATCACTGGAGACATCTAAGAACCAGCAGCAGTGAGCAGCAAAGCCTATCTAAAGCACTACAGGCCTGATACCCCTGCAGGGGTTCCGACAGTTGGTGAGTGGGCAATTTGAGGGGGGAGCACAGAAGTCACCAGTCAACTCTGTTCACATTAAAGTCACTCTGGGAAATATCTTGCCTTGCTGTCGAGAAAAGTGCATGGGACTAATATACAGTGCTCCAATCGTCATAACATATGAACTGTGCAAACACTGATACATGTATGCATATGGTGGGTGTAGCCTCTCTTCATAGGAATTAGCAAAACCTCACTAGTATATGCTTCCTGCTACACTTAGTATGTTTCCCAGCTGCTTTGCAATAGTGCTGGATATGGTTACTGATTTAGAGATTGGTTATTGATCTATCAGTAACATATAGTGTTTATATAAGTTTTTCCTTGATCTATCAGTAACATGTAGTGTTTATATAAGGTTTTTTCTTATATGTTTTACATACCATTCTTAACGTAGGCTGCATGCAACAATGGTTATGATTTACACATATGTCTCCTACCCATTTTTAGTATTATTAAATATTCCCTCCCATACATCTTTGAGGGTTTAGAATCTTGTATATATGAGATAAAAAAAACGTTATGCTAATGTTTCCTGTATAGGCTTAGCCAACAGGTTTTTCAGGTAGCGCCGTTCTATCCCTATATATTTATAATACATATGCTTCCGCATGTTGCGGCTCAACGCGGCCAGCTGCCGAAAAAAAGGCCAAGCGTGTCCCACGGCCACGTGCTGATGAGGGTGCACCGTGTCCACAACCAGCACTGTTACCTCTAGACACAGAGCCTGCTTGCCCTCTTTTATTGGCTTGTGACTGTCTGCCACTCCTTGTTGGCCTTCCAGACATACTAATGGCCTGCAGTGAGATGTACCTGCACTAAGCTGGGAGATATATATATATATATATATATATATATATATATATATATATATATATATATATATATATATATACTGATACTGCAGCTAGCAAAATCAACTGCCTGCCTGTAGTATGAGAACACCACCAATCTTCTACAGGTAGCTTTAGCTGAACACTGTGCAGAGGCCGCACAACACTAACGTGTAAATAATGTAGCTGCCTGCGGTAGTGATAGGATCAGGAAAACACCACCAACCTTCTACAGGTAGCTTTAGCTGAACATTGTGAAGAGGTCACACTACACTAACGTGTAAATAATGTAGCTGCCTGCGGTAGTGATAGGATCAGGAAAACACCACCAACCTTCTACAGATAACGTGTAAATAATGTAGCTGCCTGCGGTAGTGATAGGATCAGGAAAACACCACCAACCTTCTACAGATAGCTTTAGCTGAACACTGTGCAGAGGTCGCACTACACTAACTTGTAGTTTTAGCTGAACACTGTGCAGAGGTCGCACCACACTACCTTGTAGCTTTAGCTGAACACTGTGCAGAGGACGCACTACACTAACATTTAAATAATGTAGCTGCCTGCGGTAGTGATAGGTTTAGGAAAACACCACCAACCTTCTACAGGTAGCTTTAGCTGAACACTGTGAAGAGGTCACACTACACTAACGTGTAAATAATGTAGCTGCCTGCGGTAGTGATAGGATCAGGAAAACACCACCAACCTTCTACAGATAACGTGTAAATAATGTAGCTGCCTGCGGTAGTGATAGGATCAGGAAAACACCACCAACCTTCTACAGATAGCTTTAGCTGAACACTGTGCAGAGGTCGCACTACACTAACTTGTAGCTTTAGCTGAACACTGTGCAGAGGTCACACTACACTAACTTGTAGTTTTAGCTGAACACTGTGCAGAGGTCGCACCACACTACCTTGTAGCTTTAGCTGAACACTGTGCAGAGGACGCACTACACTAACATTTAAATAATGTAGCTGCCTGCGGTAGTGATAGGTTTAGGAAAACACCACCAACCTTCTACAGGTAGCTTTAGCTGAACACTGTGAAGAGGTCACACTACACTAACGTGTAAATAATGTAGCTGCCTGCGGTAGTGATAGGATCAGGAAAACACCACCAACCTTCTACAGATAGCTTTAGCTGAACACTGTGCAGAGGTCGCACTACACTAACTTGTAGCTTTAGCTGAA